>NC_137689.1:5645430-5667930 GCF_963989245.1 Nansenia antarctica | reverse complement strand
GTCTGGGTCTGTAACCGACACCTGAACTCCTGGACTCCTGACCCTGTGAACCAGCTCAGCTCTGCTAACCTACGGCACCAACCTAGAACCTTTCCGGTGACCTTCCTGCTGATTTGCATATAATCCTCCATGACAGACCAGACCGCTGCATTCCTGCACCGGTGGATGTAGACGATGTGACCTGCTCCAAGCACACACACACATACATACACACACACACACACACACACACACACACACACACACACACACACAGAGACACACAGACTCTCACACACACACACACACACACACACACACACACATAGAGACACACAGGCTCACACACACACACACACACACACACACACACACACACACACACATAGAGACACACACACACACACACACACATACAGAAACAGACACACACACACACGTGCACGCACACATACAGAGACAGACACGCACACACACAGACACACGCGCACACACACACACACACACACACACACACACACACACAGACAGACACAGACACAGACACACACACATGCTGCACACATACAGAGACAGACACACACACGTGCACGCACACACAGATACACAGACATAGAATCTCACACACACACACACACACACAGAAACAGACACACACACACACACACGCACACATACAGAGACAGACAGACACACACACACACGCACGCACACATACAGAGACAGACAAACACACACGCACACGCACACACACACACACACACACACACGTGCGTAGACAAAGTCGCCCGAAAGCCCCTGGATTCACTCTGTTTTTCTTTCATTAACATCCTGTCCAAGGAAGAATGCGTCCCTCCCGTGGTCTCCAGGGTAGGTGTGAAAACCTTCCCATGAGCCTCCAGCAGGTTGTGAGGTTAGCAGCAGTCAACATCTCCTCACCCAGAGGAAACACCCCACGATACACACACAACACAGAGGCCAATACCTGTACACACAAACATCACGGGCCAGTGAGTAAGAGCAGTTGTTGGAAGTTGAACTCTCTCTCTACTCCATGAAAGATATTGAGAGATGAGATCAGACAGGAATGAGGTTTTTACATGACATGTGCTTGGCTAGGTCTGGCGCAGTGGCCAGAAACCCTTCTTCTTCTCCTTCTCCTTCTTCTTCTTCTAGTGAGAGACAGGAAGTCCCTGAAGCCTGGGGGTTATAAATCACCCTGGAGCTCTGAAGGTACGCTGTTCCTCTCTGCGCTATCTAGAAGTCTGCCTCAGCTGGGCCTTTTTTACAGCCTGACTTCTCCCAGCGGCCCTCTTAAAGCACTCAAGTTAAAAAGATAAAAGACACGAGATGCCTCGTCAGTCAAAGACCAGGACTCTTCAGCTCCATATCCAGGTCACCTCGCAAAAAAAAAAAAAAAGCCCCTCACAGCTCATGAATTCAGCATCTAAGTGAACCCAACTGCCCCGACTAAAAAAGCACAACCACAGCTCTCAATACTGTTGGTTTTTTCAGTGTAGTGTTTTTTGCGAACGTCAATAGATTTCCCAATGAAATACTTGTTTGGGAGATAAAGCATGTGTATGCTATCTCAAGACACACAACTCAAAATGACAGTTGACAACAATAATAGATTGAGTAAAACTTATAAAGCACAAAGAGCTTAAATCAATTGTCTCCAAAGAGGCCTTTTATTAAGCAAATTCACATGAGCGCAGAGAGAAAAGAGCAGACCAATAAGCAAAAAGCCCCCAACGATGGATGGGACTCATATTTATAGAACTGTCCTTGGTCATGAGGTCACTATTCTTGGGAACCAATCATATTATACAAATCTGTGATTGCAAGTTATGTGAAGTTATGGGCCCTGTCCTCAGACAGAATTATTCACTGCGCCACAGATCTTGGCCCACCCCTTACAGGAAGGAAATGGGCCTTCCTTGAGTGCTAGATTCGCCAAACTGTAGAGAGACTTCAATGTCTCAGTATAAAATGATATAAAACTACAACACTAACAAGAAAACCGTCTAACAAACCCAGTAGGTGAAGCTTAAGCGAAGCGTGCGAGTACAATAGATTTCTAGATAGTAACTGAAAGTCCTTTTCTGCGGCCCGTTTAACGGGACAGAACAAGGAGGGCTTGTAAACCGGCCGGGCTATAAACGTTAGCCTGAGAGATGTTTGCTTTTTTTGTCTACTGGTTTCAAAGGGAGGAAGTCGGTTCAGCTTAGAGTCATATGCACTCCAGATACAGCCCTCGGATCACAGGTCAAGGGTTGCAAAAACATCACGTAGATCAGACTACCTCCCTCTGTCAGTACCCCAGTTCTCAGTTCTGGGGCTGGACCATAGTTTTGGACATAGGGAGTCCACCGAGAGGCCGATGGAAATGTAGTCACCAAATTGCAGCAAATCATTTAAACATTATTTAGTTAGAAGCTTTGCTCGAGTATCGGAGTGTTTACTCTCTCGGCTAAGACAACGGCCGTGGCAGTTGATTGTAAAAGGTACAAGGATTGTCAATGTGATTATCAACAATCGACAGGTCCGTTTAGTACCGTGCCCGTCTTAGCTCGGCAAGGCTATTGAAACAGCCCTGAGTGACAGTAGAGGTAGATTACCGATCCTCAAAGCTGGTCTTTGACTTCAAAGTGCATCTTTTACCCAAGCAGTTTGGCCTCGCTCTGCCCCCTCTGTATCTCTCGACCTCTGGAACATAAATAAAGCTTTATAGTAAGTCTCTAAGCTGCTTTAGCTGTCCATGTCTTTACCACTTACTGTCACAACCGACCAGGCACAATACAGAGATTATTTTTGCCCGCCCGCCTGCCTCTCTCTCTATACAGGAGTCCAACGAATACGGAACTCAAAACAAACAGTATTGGCCGGTTGATAGACGCTCATGTGGTCAATATGATTTGAGCTATGGATTGGAAGTTGATTCGTCTAACAAGACCCAATCTGTGTCTCGTGGAGAACTATTCTCCCTGTGGTTGAAGAAGGGATTCACTGGCAGATGAAAAGAGAGAGAGAGAGAGAGAGAGAAGGGGGGGGGGGGGTAGGGGGGTTGGGGGCGGGGGTGGATATGACAAAGCCAGGGGTTTAGGCGTCAGGAAATTAAACATAAAATGAAAACAAGCTCCAGTTTGAACATTCTCCCATCTCACTTTTCAATTTCCCAAAATTCCCTCCTCAGATGTATCGAGGGAGGAAGGGTGTGAGGAACTTAAGACGTAATAATTGAGAGACGAAAGACGATCATTTGAGGGACAGAATGAAAAAAGGGCAAAAATATTTAGCAATTCATATAGTGACACACTGCTATCCAACAGTGTACTGAACAGCATAAAAATGCTCTAACATCACATCACATATCTACACATCGCCCATATACTCATAGACTACGTACATCAGCCAAACCCAGTCCATAAAGCTTTCTAAACAGATGATGTGACGTTGAGGGACAGTGTTCTGCGCCTTGACATTAAGTGCAATCACAGCAAGGCCTCGTATCAGATTACCACTCTAAGATAGACCCGATGACGCTGTGTGTGTGGGGGAGGGAGGGAGGGAGGGGGGGGAGGGAGGGAGGGAGGGGGGGCGCCAGGCCTAAGCCCATCTGAGGCCGACTCTATTTAGATCACTTTCACCCTCTTTGATGGAAATTTTAAACACAATAATGCTTTCAATAAACAACACTTTTAGGCTCAGACGTCAGGGGTTATTACCGCACACTTTTGTCATGAGAAAATTGACCTATTCCTGTCAGAGAAACAAAGGAGAGGGGTGGGGGGGGGGGCGGGGGGCGGGGGCGAAGGGTCTGCAAACGTTTTGTTTTGAGAACTGAGGTGGAAGGAAGCCTCCTCTTCTTCTCCACGTTGTCTGTGTTAGAGGCCATCCTCCCTTCATCCTCCCATCCTCTCTTCTTCTTTTCTCTGATTGCCTAAGGAATTAGATGTACGGCTTTATGACTTCAGTTGGTTTTTAATTATCTCTCCGAATGTGTGTGTGTGTGTGTGTGTGTGCCTGTGTGTGTGCGTGTGTGTGTGTGTGTGTGTGTGCGTGTGTGTGCGTGCGTGTACTTGGTTAACATAGGGAAAATTGTACATAAATGGCTGTGTGTAAACCGCAAAACTGATTAACCACAGGCTCATCCTCCAGAACCAGGGTCAAGCTCCGTGACGGATCAAGATTGCAACACAAAGGAGGTTCCTTCTTTGAATAGGCCTCCATCCACTCCACTGAATCAATAAATAGATAGATTAATCTAGCAGGCAGAGAGAGAGAGAGAGAGAGAGATCACATGGAATGGAATTCTCTTGGCTGCTCCTCCGACTCTAAGCCTAAAGAGCAGTTTTAACTGCAGTGCCTTTTGACTTTTGATCCATTACCTTTCAGCACATATTGATGTCTTGCAGATTATCATAGTCCCTTGGCTGTGATCATCAGGATACTTTTTCCAATAAAATATTTATTAATGCTATTTGTATCTCTCAGAGAAAGCGTTCTCCTGAGATCTGGTGGAAAGTTATTATTCAAAGCTTCAGTCTTACAGGCTTACAGGGTTCTGGGCTATACCTCCTCCTTGTCTCCCCCTCCCTCCCTCTATCCCTCCATCCCTCCATCCCTCCATCCCTCCATCCCTACCTCCCGCTGCTGATGGTTCTGATAGGAGAGGAGCTCAGAGGAGGCCTTCACAGGGCCTGTCAGCTCCCCCATACGTCAAACTCCAGCCAGGTCTCAGGAAAAAAAACAAGCCGCACCGCTCACACACACACACACACACACACACACACACTCGCTCACACACACACACACATACATACACATACACACACACACTCGCTCAGACACACACACACACACATACGCTCGCTCACACACATGCACACACGTGCACTCACACACTCACTCACACACACACGCACACACACGCACACGCACACACACACACACACACACACACTCGCTCACACACACACACACACACACACACACACACACACACACACACACACACACACACACACACACAGGCCTTGCCAGAGCAAAGTCAGTCCCCCCCAGCTCAGCCACCCCCCCGTCCCCCCACACGGAGCCTCCGGGCCTGGGGGAAACATGGCAGGCGCTCCCCTCTCAGCAGACCTGGTTATCTGATGATCAGCACAAATATTGTCTTGTCATCAGATCAGATCTCTCTGGTGGAGGTTCATATGATGAGTTTTAGCGAGAGACCACATTTGGTGAGAATCTAAATATGTACATAGGGTGCTTTCGTAAATTCCCTCTGGAAATCTGATCGGCACTCATGGAACTCGGCCTCTTGCCCAATCAAATTACTTGACCACTCGATGACGTTGAACCCAGTGTGCGCCGCCTCCGGCGCTCTCAGAGCGAATTTAACGAACGCACCAATAGAGTACGTCTGTGGGAATCTCTAACACTTTTGAGCAAGAAGTTACCTTATTTAGGTATGGTAAAAATACTACAAACTACGACTGAATAATTTGTCAACGTGACTACATCTCCCGTGGATCTTTGCGACTCAGTCCTGACCTTTCACCCTGACCTTTCACCCCTGCAGGTGTGGTTCCAGAACCGGCGCGCCAAGTGGAGGAAGAGGGAGCGCTTCGGTCAGATGCAGCAGGTCCGGACGCACTTCTCTACCGCCTACGAACTGCCCCTCCTCACCCGCCCTGAGAACTATGCACAGGTACGTCTATATGACAACTATACACAGGTACGTCTATATGACAACTATGTACAGGTAGGTCTGAGAGAAGGGACCTCTGCACTGTAAGGATGCTGTGGAGGGACAAAAGACTTCAGGATTATATATATATAATCCCCCCCCACACACACATACACACACATAGACACACACACACACACACACACCACCGGAGGCTCTATCAGTTCCCCAGAGAGGGAGGTCAGCGTGGCTCCACTGACAGACCTGACACACCCTCACACTGACCCCCACAACACCCCCGCAACCCCCCCACAGCCCCCCAACATTTATTATTAATATGCAGGTCAAAAGGCAGGAAGAGAGAGAGAGGGGAAGAGAGAGAGTGTGTGTGGGTATGTGTGTCTGTGTGTGTGTGTCCGTGCATGCGTGTGTGTGTATGTGTGTCCGTGCATGCATGTGTGCGTGAGTGTGTGTGTGTGAGTGTGTGTGTGTGTGCGAGCGTGTGTGTGTGTGTGTGTGTGTGTGTGTGTGAGAGTAACATATGAAAGTGCGATGCTATGGAATGCAGCTCCGCTCACATCTGGTCTCTTCATGAGAGCCGGCAGCACCACAACCTGACCCTCCTCTCCTCCACCCCCACCCCCACCCCCACCCTCACATCCCCCTCCACCCCCACTATAAGCCCCCTGAGCGAGGCCCCTCTGTGGAGGAGGGTGACAGGGGCACGGACGTGGAGGCAGCCAGTCAAAGGTGTAGTGAGACTGAAGAGCAATGATGCATTTAAAGAAAAACATTAAATACATTTAAGTTATTTTTTTCTGAGTGGGGGCAGTCCCACTCATATTTTTTTCATTATATTGGACAGATACAGTGAAGACAGACAGGAAAGTAAGGGAGAGAGGGCATGTCAGCAGGGCATGGGCCGGATTCGAACCCATGCCGACATGGGCATATGTGTGCAATGTAGACCATGGTGCTAGATCCCTGGACCACCCCAGGCCATGGTGCTAGACCCCTGGACCACCCCAGGCCATGGTGCTAGACCACTGGACCACCCCAGGCCATGGTGCTAGACCACTGGACCACCCCAGGCCATGGTGCTAGACCACTGGACCACCCCAGGCCATGGTGCTAGACCACTGGACCACCCCAGGCCATGGTGCTAGACCCCTGGACCACCCCAGGCCATGGTGCTAGACCACTGGACCACCCCAGGCCATGGTGCTAGACCACTGGACCACCCCAGGCCATGGTGCTAGACCACTGGACCACCCCAGGCCATGGTGCTAGACCACTGGACCACCCCAGGCCATGGTGCTAGACCCCTGGACCACCCCAGGCCATGGTGCTAGACCACTGGACCACCCCAGACCATGGTGCTAGACCACTGGACCACCCCAGGCCATGGTGCTAGACCCCTGGACCACCCCAGGCCATGGTGCTAGACCACTGGACCACCCCAGGCCATGGTGCTAGACCACTGGACCACCCCAGGCCATGGTGCTAGACCACTGGACCACCCCAGGCCATGGTGCTAGACCACTGGACCACCCCAGGCCATGGTGCTAGACCACTGGACCACCCCAGGCCGTGGTGCTAGACCCCTGGACTACCACAGGCCATGGTGCTAGACCACTGGACCACCCCAGGCCATGGTGCTAGACCACTGGACCACCCCAGGCCATGGTGCTAGACCACTGGACCACCCCAGGCCATGGTGCTAGACCAGTGGACCACCCCAGGCCATGGTGCTAGACCACTGGACCACCCCAGGCCATGGTGCTAGACCACTGGACCACCCCAGGCCATGGTGCTAGACCACTGAACCACCCCAGGCCATGGTGCTAGACCACTGGACCACCCCAGGCCATGGTACTAGTACTAGACCACTGGACCACCCCAGGCCATGGTGCTAGACCACTGGACCACCCCAGGACCACCAATGGTGCCTTTTGAATGCTCATCCAGCACAGGCAAACAAAGCTACATCACATTAAGTTCACTAAGCAGTTTCAACATTAAAACGTGGATGTCCGTCTCCTGTAATATCCTAAATAGTATTTCATTCATGGCCCGGGCCTCCACGGTCCACTTGGAACTGATCAATCCTTGGAACCACGTTCAAGTGGACTTGGCAGATCCTTTAGGGTGGAATCCTGACTCCAGATCCGTGCACCTGGCTCAGAAATCTAATGCGTCGTTGTCGGGAAATCTGCGCAATTGTTTGACTTACACGCGCACTGATATCGAGTCGGGATTCCACCCTATGAGAACAGTGTTACGGCCTGGCTCTGGACCATAACAAAAAGGGACACACACACACCGTATTATGATCGAAATATTCAAGAATTTAATATAACTAAAGAAGTCGGCCAAACTGAACAATAATCCAATGGGGTATGATGATCAGTGTGTCAGTAGTGTAAGTGAGTGAATGCAGTGGAAAGTATGATGAGGAGGGTGTTGTACAGTAACCCTAAGATAACAAAACAAAAGCCGACAGAAATATAATGGTGCCGGTGGAGAGAACGGGAGAGCTGGTGGACTGGAGCGCCTTTTAAGCTCTACTCAGGAGACCCAGTCAGCTGCCCCTAATCATCCTGATTGGGCTCCAGCCCTGCCCAGCGGGTAGCCTACCTGCTTAGTTAGGAAATAAGGGTTACACAGACAGGGCCTGAGGGCCGCCACAAAACACAGAACTCTCTCCCCACAGTGATCCGCAAAGCCCCTTACCCTGGACACCTTCAAATCAGCCCTCGAAACCCATCTGTTCACCAAGGCCTTTGGCCCCTAGTTTAGTTGCTGTCGCTGTCTCTGTGTTTTGTCTGTCTGACTTTGTCATCTGTAAAGCGTCCTTGGGTTTGTGAAAGGTGCTATATAAAACCAAGATATTATTATTATTATTAACAGTGTGGGCCTACTATTTTCAGTAAGAGATGAATCCTCTGTCATGTTAAGTGACCTTGTCTCTCTCTCTCTCTCCCTCCCCCCCCTCTCTCTCCCTCTCTCTCTCTCCCCCCCCTCTCTCTCTCTCTCTCTCTCTATCCCTCTCTCTCTATCCCTCTCTCTCTCTCCCTCTCCCTCCCTCCCTCTCTCTCTCCCTCCCCCCCTCTCTCTCTCTCTCCCTCTCTCTCTCTCTCTCCGCCTCTCTCTCCCTCCCCCCCCCCTCTCTCTCTCTCCCCCCCCCCTCTCTCTCTCTCTCCCTCTCTCTCTCTCTCTCTCTCTCTCTCAGATCCAGAACCCTTCATGGATCGGCGGGGGCAGCGGTGCCTCTCCTGTGCCAGGCTGCGTGGTGCCCTGTGACCCTGTGACCTCCTGCATGACCCCTCACCCCCACGCCTCCAGCGGGGTCCCCGACTTCCTGGGCGTGCCGGGGGGCCCCGGGGGCCACATGGGACAGACGCACATGGGCAGCCTGTTCGGGGTACAGGGGGTCCACGGGGGCATGGGCACGGGCGTCGTCAACGGTTACGACCTCAACTCAATGGACCCCGACCGCAAGTCCTCCAGTATCGCCGCCTTGCGCATGAAGGCCAAGGAGCACAGCGCAGCCATCTCCTGGGCAACATGATGCCCACCCGCCCCCCCCATGGGAGCAGGGCAAGGAGGGGAGGAGGGGGGGTGGGGGTCCTCCGAGAGGGGGGGGGTCCTCCACCACCACCACGTCTGAACCGACCCCACCACAACAAACAAACGGAGAAAGAGAGGAAGAAAATCTGTTTAAACTATCACAACAGCAGCAGTAGTGACGATATCTAATATAACGATGAGAAAAAAAGCCATAATAAAAGCCATTGCAACAAGCCAAATTGCTGGTCAGCCAAGACCGCAGAAGGAGGAGACAAGAGAATTTTACGTGGCCTAAGAAATCTGGACATGGAGGACTCTGGCGGGAGACCAGCGATTAGCCACAGGGAACAGAGCAACTACAGTCAGTTAAGTGTGTGGTTGAGAAGAAGCGGGAAACTCACAGTAAAACGACTATCAGAGCCTATCTCCCAAAAGACCAATGGACTGGTGGCTTGTGGGAAACAACTTGTGGTGGTTAGAGTTTAATACACTAAACAAAAGAAACGGAAAAGAAAAAAAAAAGAGAAAGAAGCAGAATAGATTTGAACCAATCCCTGCACTTATTCACGAAATACAGGTAAAGCTGTTTGTACAGAGTTTGAGACGTGTGCGCTAATACACCTGCTGTTGAGTGTCAATATAGCTTTTTTTTTCTGTTCAGGTGCTGTTGTTTTTTGTTTTGTTTTTCTTCTTTTCTAGTATTTAAGATTTTAAGTGTGCGTTTTTTTCTTTTCATTCATTCATATCGACCGTGGTCTTGTCATAGAGTCCCTGACCCCCCTCACTGACTTAGAAACACATTGATCCATTGCTCCTTGTTCCCTTTCCACAGCTGACCTGATAGTCTACTACATTATATATCAGCATCTACATTCAGGTTTACAGGCAGAAGGGTGTCGATGTCTAGGATAGAACAGTCTAGAACAAAGCTGATCTGATCTCTGGTCTAACCAAACTCAAAGAACACAGGAGGGGAAAAATCTGTTTCTCGAAGAGGTCAGAGAAGGAATTTCGAATTCTGAAGAATTGCAAAGAGGGGACCTGACCCACTTCTGTCTTGCACGGTCAGCAGCACTAAACAAACGTAACATTAATAGTTTCCAACTATTTGAATATCGGAGAGAAAAGAGCCATGGTTTGTTTTAGTGTGGGGAGGGGGGGAGGGGTAGGTAGACGGAGGGCTCTACCTGTCCCGCTGGCCTGGCTCCTCTGATGGACCGTCTCTGGGCCTGGGGGGGGGGGGGTACGGAGGAGGAGGAAGTGCCGTGTGGGAGTGTGAGAGAGGGGGCGCAGCAGGGGGGGGGGGGGCCGGGGAGCGCCATCCACCATCCAGCCAGACAGGCTCACTTCTGTTTTTTTCCGGGAGGGAGAATTCAAAGTGGACATGCCATTTCCTCCCCCTGGCATTCCCTACACCTCACATTTCCACTCAGAGGTATTACAGGAAAGGTGCCCTACAGTAATGGCCGCCAGGAATAACACGGAAAGATGGAGGAGAGGCAGTGGAGATTACACCGACTGTGTTACTGAGGGAGGAATTATTATAATACACCACACTATACGCCTGTCAATGCCTGTCAATGTTCTCCACTGTTCCGTCCAAATTATGTCCTCACTTCCCATTCTGTCACACTTTGGCTTCAGGGTCTAACCAGTCGACAGCCACGTCAAAGTACTTTTGTTAGAAGTGTTAAGTTTCTCTCCACGCAGAAGAAGCCGCCAGTCAGTTTTATACAGGTCAAACCCTGGTCTCTCTCCACTTGGAGAGGACTTTTAAAGCAAGTCTCTGGTGACTGTTTGTTGAGGCAGAGGAGTGTCTGGCCACGCTTCGGTGTGGCTGCCGATTGATGGACTTGGGAAAAACTTTCCTCCGACTCCTCTTGCTCCCCCCCGTTTATTTTCTTCTAAGAGGATAGCCTTCTCCGAGCACTTAGCGGCTACGCTCCGTTCCAAAACCAACGTGGTACTCTACACGTCCCATACGATGTTAGAGGAACACGTGAACATCCTGACAGTGTGTAGAGCAGTGCTTCTCAAACCTCTCCTCGGGGACCCCCAGCCGCTCCACATTTGATCTGTTCCACCACAAGTGATTTGTACTTGATTACGGTAGTTGAATCAGGTGTGCTGGTGGTGGAACAGATCAAATATGTGGAGCGGCTGGGGGACCCCGAGGAGAGGTTTGAGAACCACTGGTGTCGAGGATGTGAAGAGGGGGAGAGAGGAGAGGAGAGAGGGCCTCGTATGTGAGAGAGGTGTCAGAGCGTTGGGCTGTGAGGAAGATGGGATAGCAGAGAGCTGTGAAACAGCTAAGCGTCTAGAAACGTATGTACCGTACATCAGGCTAGCCTAGTACATTACAGCCCAGTACATACTGTTACCAAGACGTTAGGGCTAGGTCACAGCAACATGATAAGAGAGTATGGCGATGGAGTATGTTGTTAGAATGTCCTCATCTTCCACAGGGGGCTAGACTCCTGATAGCTTTAAGGGGGGTGACTTGGGGTTGAGCGGGCCGAATTTAGAGCCCTTCTTCTTCATTAACTTCTTGGCACAGGGTTCGAGGACGCAGGACCATTTCAAGAAAAACCACCAGCATGCCAGGATGGAGATCCAATTCCTTCTTCCATGAACCCCCCTCCTCACACACAGACACCCCAGCAACAACCGGACCCCCCCCCCTCCCCCTCTGCCCCCCCTCTGTGCCTCAGTCGGTGGTTCATGGAACAATGCGGGGGGGTGTAAAGGGCACCCGTGCCTCCGTTCACCCCGTGTCACGATCGGGGGGAAGTGACAGGAATAGAAGGCGTGCTCCGGCCATATTATGCGCATTACGGGGCTTTCTGTTTTCACTGCGGTCGGATTTAGATCCAAGTCCAAACAAAAGCTTCAATACATCTGGTAACCCGATCCCCCCCCCCCTTACTACACCGTAGGCAGAGACACACCACCTCTACGCTCCTAATGTGAACCAGATACCCCCCCCCCCTCTCTACTGGGTACTGTAGCACTACCAGAACACTACTATTTATTAACCAGGCTTCAGAGCTGGTTATGAGCTGTCAGCATATCCAGAAAACAGTGGGGTCAAAACGACCCCTTCAGAGTATGAGCTGTCAGCATATCCAGAAAACAGTTTCCAAACGGAAAAGTCTCAGATTAAAGACGTTTTTTTTAAATGTGGCGTTTCAAGTCTAATGTACGTTATTGGTATGTCCACGTCGCTGACGACAAGGCCTGTGTGTGTCTCTCTCTCTCTCTCTCTCTTCGCTCGGAGGAGTTCCTCTCAAAACACGGAGCTAGGGGCCCCCTGTGGTCTCGTAGGCCTCGCTGAGGGGGTTGCTAAGGGGTTGCCGGGGAGGGCGCGAGGCCCTGAGCCCCGAAACGAAGCGGGGTTCGTGGCGTTCCCGGGTGTTCTGGGAAAAGGACAGTGCACACAGCTGCGCCCGGGGGGGTAAATGCAAAACAAACATGCCTCGCACATGCTTCCCCTCAGCTGTCATGGCTCCGCTTTCAAAAAGAAGCCCCCCCCCATCCCTCTCCCTCGCCTCTCTCTCCGCTCTCTCCTTCGGCCCGACTGCTGACCTGCCCCCCCCTCCCACCTCTCTCTCTCTCTCTCTCCGCCACAGAGGGTATCATCCTCTCATCCTCACCACAGCCAGGCAGGCTTTTCAATTAACACTGGGACATCTGTGGGCAGGGGGGGATTGTGGGATTGTGTGACAGGACAGACAGAGCCGCCTGTGCTCCAGCTACGTTGGCCTGTCTCTGTCTCTCTGACTAAGGCCCTGTCTCTCTGTCTCTGTCTCTGTCTCTCTGACTAAGGCCCTGTCTCTGTCTCTGTCTCTCTGACTAAGGCCCTGTCTCTCTCTGTCTCTCTCTCTCTGTCTCTGTCTCTCTGACTAAGGCCCTGTCTCTGTCTCTGTCTCTCTGACTAAGGCCCTGTCTCTCTCTGTCTCTCTGACTAAGTTTTTCTCTCTCTCTCTCTCTCTCTGTCTCTCTGACTAAGGTTCTCTCTCTCTCTCTCTCTGACTAAGGCTCTCTCTCTCTCTGTCTCTCTGACTAAGGCTCTCTCTCTCTCTCTCTCTGTCTCTCTGACTAAGGCTCTCTCTCTCTCTCTCTGTCTCTGTCTCTCTGACTAAGGCTCTCTCTCTCTCTCTCTCTCTCTGACTAAGGCTCTCTCTCTCTGTCTCTCTGACTAAGGCTCTCTCTCTCTCTGACTAAGGCTCTCTCTCTCTGTCTCTGTCTCTCTGACTAAGGCTCTCTGTCTCTCTGACTAAGGCTCTCTCTCTCTCTCTCTCTCTGTCTCTCTGACTAAGGCTCTCTCTCTCTGTCTCTCTGACTAAGGCTCTCTCTCTGTCTCTCTGACTAAGTATCTGTCTCTCTGGACAGGGCTGGACTGCACACATTACTGGAAGCTCAGGTCAACACAGAGTCCGCTTTGTTTACCAGTGTCATCTTGTTCTCTGAGACGTTGTCATTTCTTTATTTATAGACGTTTTTTTTCTTTCTCTTATCTGCGTTATCTACAGAGCTTGTTGATTATCAACGACAGATTGAAATGACAAAAGCAGGAAGCGCGTTGTTTCAGCCTGCAGAACAGCCAAAGTATCAAGCGAAGTTCTAAACAAACCACAGATTGATATGTACATATTCTCATCTACTCTAGTTAAGGTATATCAGAGCATATAGGACCTGTAAGATAAAAACTAAATGATCAGATGTTTAAAAAAGGACAGTATTGAGAAACTGATATGTTTATCAGCTCATGGAGCAGTCAGTCAGTGATGATGTCATCTTCCACACCATCCCCCCTTTAATTTCTAATACTACTGAAACAGGGCAATCAAAGTTAAATGATAATTGTTCTAATATAAAACTTTGTGTGTTGTTGTGTGTGCATGTATATTGTTTTGTTTTGTTGCTATGTAAATTGGACTGATTTACAATGTTAAAAGACCCTTGAAAACGTTACTAATTTGATATAAAGTATTCGTTTATCTTTGTGAGATTTCTTGTAAGTGATTTCTTGTAAGTGTGGAGTGTGTGTGTGTCTGTGTATGAGTGTAAGGGTGAGTGTGTGTGTGTCTGTGTATGAGTGTAAGGGTGAGTGTGTGTGTGTGTGTGTGATCTTTCTTGTATGGAGGAATGTTTTTGGATTGATTAAACAAACTGGTATATTATGGACAATTTCAAGGTTTCTGTAGCATTAAGCGATGTTGTACGCTGTTTTAAATAATGATGGTATGCTTTTACTTGTGTTCATGTTCTCATATATATTTTGTGTGGTTATTATAGTACAGTAAGTTATTGCACTTACATAATATTATAGAAATGGTTTTACTAGCATCAAGGGTGAAATGTGTTCGTTACATACTACACAGACTTATTTAAGAAAAACAGTCAAACTTGTAAAGATAAAAAAAAAAATCAAACACCACCCAAAGATACATAGATCATTTCAAGTGCAGCTGCTTCAATTGCCATGAGGTGGAATTAAACATTACCCTGCTAAATCTGACTTCCTGTGTTTCCTTCTAAATCTATTTAAACAAAAATAAATCACTTAGTGAAGGGGTGAGATCATACAACTCTACATTTATATTTTCTATACATTTGATGTCTATAGGCCAATGCACACGGCGTGCGATTTTGTCGCACCGCAAATTCGATTCCATTGTTTTGAATGAGACAATGCACACGATGCGATATTGTCGCACGACAACATTTGAATCTCAATTCACACCACCGAAGTCGGACCAGGCAGGCTGAGAATCGAATGTTGTCGTGCGACAAAATCGCACGCCGTGTACATTGGCCTTATGTCTACTGTACAACACAAGCCGTCCGAGACAAAGATGATGTCTGTATTGGGCACAGTAGGACCATTGCCACTGTTACTGTATGGTAGTGATAATAATAATAATAATAATAATAATAATAATAATAACTTTTTTATTTGTATAGCACTTTTCCTGCAAACGTTGCAGCTCAAAGTGTTTTAATCATTATATAATCATAATGTAATTATTTAGTCATTTAAAGGCAATATTAAAAAGATGGGTTTTTAGTCTTGACTTGAACATATTTGCTGTGGTTGCATCCCTAATGTAAACTGGCAGTGCATTCCACAATTTGGGTGCACAAAAAGAGAATAGAGCCTCACCAAATCTCTTCTTTTGTACATGTGGTACACAGAGAAAAGCAGCGTCAGAAGACCTGAGAGCTCTACTAGGCTGATATGCTAGCAAAAGGTCTGTGCCAGTAGGACCATTGCCACTGTTACTGTATGGTAGTGATGCTAGAATGACCCTGTCACTAGGTGAGGTTCTTTAACATACACACCATCATCTTGGCCAGGTTTTGGAGGGTTCTTAGTCCCCCATAAAGACAATAGATTTTGACTGCGTCCCCTAGCAATGCTAAAGACATCGCCCAGAATAGCTCGTAGAGCACACGCTTCACACTGTCCACCTCACAATGACAATACCGCCATTGTGTCACATCCCAAAAATGCCTCTGTATTGTTGTCTCTTTGAAGAGACATAAGCGCCGAAATGAGATCGCACAACCCACGGGAATGTCACGCTAATTGTCGACAAAAATACTAACAACAGTGGCCTTTTGAACCGTTGACATTGTACAGGGCGGATTAGGGAGCGTATCGTAGCAACAGGTGACAGCGGGCCAGTCTGAACAGTGGTGCTACAAACAGCCTGACTCTCTCTCTGTCACAAACAGCCTGACTCTCTCTGTCACAAACAGCCTGGCTCCTCTGTCACAAACAGCCTGGCTCTGTCACAAACAGCCTGACTCCTCTGTCACAAACAGCCAGACTCTCTCTGTCACAAACAGCCTGGCTCACAAACAGCCAGACTCTCTCTGTCACAAACAGCCTGACTCTCTCTGTCACAAACAGCCTGACTCTGTCACAAACAGCCTGACTCCTCTGTCACAAACAGCCTGACTCTGTCACAAACAGCCTGACTCTCTCTGTCACAAACAGCCTGACTCCTCTGTCACAAACAGCCTGACTCTCTCTGTCACAAACAGCCTGACTCCTCTGTCACAAACAGCCTGACTCCTCTGTCACAAACAGCCTGACTCCTCTGTCACAAACAGCCTGACTCCTCTGTCACAAACAGCCTGACTCTGTCACAAACAGCCTGGCTCTCTCTGTCACAAACAGCCTGACTCCTCTGTCACAAACAGCCTGACTCTGTCACAAACAGCCTGACTCTCTCTGTCACAAACAGCCTGACTCTGTCACAAACAGCCTGACTCTGTCACAAACAGCCTGACTCCTCTGTCACAAACAGCCTGACTCCTCTGTCACAAACAGCCTGGCTCTCACTGTCACAAACAGCCTGACTCCTCTGTCACAAACAGCCTGACTCTGTCACAAAGGGTCTGGTCAGAGCCACGGCCTCAGAATGGAGGACAGAGAGGAGGCCGCATATACAGTAGGGGGATTCTACTGTATGTACATACTCACACACGCACTCATGCACAAACGAACACACGCACAAACACACGCGAGAACGCGAGAACACATACACAGACACAGACACAGACAAAGACACACACACACGAACACACACAAAAACACATGAACACAACGCCATGAATCATGATGTTTATTTAGCATGTATTCAGACAGTTTTCTTACAAAGTCCTTATATTTTACAATATAACTGTTTTGAAACATCTTATTTATAACACACTACTCTTTATGAAAGTAAAAAACAAAACAAAAAGCAATATTGACATTTTCCAAAATGGTTTGACACTTGAAATGCTAGTACATAAACAATACTTTTGGGAGACAGAAAAAAAAATTAAGATTACAAAATAACAGAATACTTTTGGGCCATTGTACAACTAAAAAGACTACTTAATTTAGTTGTTACAGCAATAAAAATAACATTTTTAAAGGTTATTTGTTTCTGAGCGGGGCAGTCAAGGAGTAAGAGACGAGGGCATGTCAGCAGGGCATGGGGCCGGGTTTGAATCCATACCGACATGGGCATACGCGTGCACTGTAGACCGCGGGGCTAGACCACTGGACCACCCCAGGCCACGTTACAGCAATAATTTAAAGGTGATGTACATGTTTAAAAACATCTGGAAGAGAGGTTAGCAGTACAATCATATCCAGGACATACTCAAACATACTCCACCACTATGTATGATATGTCCTTTCTGCTGCTCACCACGCACCTTTGTAGCGCTCATATTAACCACATGAAATAAGTGGTGTTCTGAAATGACCAAATGACCTTTCGAAGCTCCCTCCAACACCAGAGCTTGTGTTTAAAATGCATACTCATAAAGACAAAGACAATAATAGAGTTAGTGTTAAATTACACAGGATATATTATCTCTACTGGTTCACACAAGCATGTAATGTACATCCCCCGCCACACACACACGGCTAGGGCTGTGAGGGTCACACACTGATCGTCGTCATACAAATAAAACATTTAATAAACGTCATACTATCATAACCGTTTTTTTATTACTTTGAATTTAGATTTGGAAATATTTTATTTTTATTTTCATATAGACATAATTTACCCAACAGCAGGAGTGTAAATCAATAATTATTAACAATTGCATTTTGACAGATTCCACCTGCGTTGTAATTAAACCAACACACTATACCTGCAAACAAGCTACTGTCAATTTGTGAGACACGTTTTTTGCCAAGGTTCATGGCAATTGATCGTCGCAGGTGACATGTTAGTCTCAGTATCGCTGCATACTCCAGTAACATGAGCATCATATGCTGAATTGTGGGTGTTGGACCATAATATCGATATTGCTAAAACACTGTGATCATCCTCTCTTCAACAGTGGCCTTTATCAGATCTATTTAAAAGACACCAATCTGCGGGGAGGGTCTGCCATAGACAGTCAGCCTATTTAAATATAAAAAGTTGTAACTGAACAGTTAGAAAGATTATTTGCGTGACCTCGATCCAAACCTCCGTGACCCTCACAGCCCCAGACATGGCGGCATCTCTCACCGTCTGCTACAGCGTCTGCAAGCACTGCTGGGAGTTATAGATATATACACTGATCCCAGACCAGCCAGAGAGCCCACGGGGCCTCCGGCTCAAACACAGCAGCAGTGGTCGGCAGGGGTTCCAGTCTCAATCCCTCAATCCATCTCTCCATCCATCCCTCCATCTCTCCATCCCTCCATCCATCCCTCCATCTCTCCATCTCTCCATCCATCCATCCATCCCTCCATCCATCAGTCACACCACAGTATCATCAGTCGGCTCTGACGAGACAGCCAGTGAAAACACCAGTCTCTCCTCCCCTTCATCAGTTCTCTTCAGGACAGTTCATGAACAGGTAGAGTTACTATACAGGTCGCCCAACCTCAACCCCACACACACCACACGCTCCGGAGATCGGCAATGATGTTCAGAGAGAGTTTTACACGACAGTGAGTAAAAATATCCTAAGAGGAAGAACAGTAGATGTGGTCCTGAACTAAAGGATACAGGGTCTATATGGATGGTCGAGGCCCTGTCCTGCGCCTGTCCCGCCCGCCTACAGACTGCCGATGTTGGGGAAGCTTTTGAGCTTCTCTGGGAAGTCGTCCTTGTAGAGGACGGGGTCAGCGCGGTGCTCCACCACCTTCAGGGGCATGGTGCCGAACACCGACGCAAACTTGTTGATGCACTCCGACCTGGTGAGGCAAAAGCACCTGGTTTACAATTCTGGGGTAATCAACAACATATAAAAACACACAAAAACACCACACACAAACGATGTGTGACACGTTCTTGTCTTTTGGTCCGCATGTCGGCAACCAATCAAAATGTTCTGAGTTGTCTTTTGAAACACATTGTTAAGAATCACAACACACACTCGCTAGTCAAGCCGAAATACTGCACCACAATGGATTGGGTTGAACGTATGGAAGGCCACGGTTATGTTCAAATATGTGACATGTTCTAGTCTTTTGGTACGCATATCGGCAACCGTTCAAAATGTTCAGACTTTTCTTTTGCAACACAGAACTACGTTTCAACGTTGTTGAGAATCACGACACAAACTCGCTAGTCAATCCAAAATACTGCAACGCAATGGATTCGGTGAGTAATCCCCACTGCTACCTAGGTAACTATAACACTACTTTACATTGTTAGCAGGCTCACAAAACAAGCTGTGTTAGTTGACCAGCGATCAGGTGTCATTGATTTTCAACAACGCGGAAATGTATTCACAAGTCAGAACATTACATCAGATCCCGATATGAGGACCAAAGCATTAGAACGTGTCACATATGTGACACAGCCCAATGAAAAGGGCTACCTGTAGGCGAAATCATTTTTCAGTCTTTTACATGTGCTTAAACTACAGATTGTAAGCTTTCAAATGATGCATCATACATTGAAATCGGAAACAAATTGAAGACGACATGAGTATTTGAAAGTTGCTACACCGGAAATCACTAAGCACAGAAAATCCCCATCAAAGATAATGAATCCCCATCAAACAACAAGAAACGAAGTCATTGTGTTATAGATTACACTTATTTAATGAACGTAAAACTGTTCGGAAAAATAACGAGTGGGTACTTCACATCTTCGAGTTGAATGTTAGCTAAAAAAACGAAAATCAAAAAAAAAAAAAAAAAAAAAATTAAAGACGAATTTGACGTCTTTCTCATTTCCGAGAGGTGTCCAGAAACACCAGGAGCAGTCACATATATGAACAGATAAGGTTCTCCCTCTGTGTGTATGTAGTATGTACAGATGTGACACATAAAGAAGTCACAGGCTAGCTAGGTGGTGAGGAGACAGTACGGTACCTCTCCACCATGTGAGTCTGGTCCAGGGACAGGCCGTCGATGGCCGTGCACTCTGGACACTTGAACTTCTTCCTGGGCGTCACCTGGATGAAGGGAAGCAGAAGGGGGGGGGGGCATTACTAGATTAGATTAGACTAGATTCAACTTTATTGTCATCACAGAGTACAAGTACTATACAACGAAATGCAATACATTATCTCTTAGTCTGAAATGATGGCCCTCTATGTACGTCAGTGACAAAGAAATACATACAAAAATAAATCATATCTCTGAGCCCATGCTGAAGAAAAAAAGCCTAAAAAAACTGTAGTAGTGTGGAAGTCACACTCCATTTGAACAAAAATGGAACAAAAAACAACAACAATAACCTGATATGAGTCCCTAAGTGTGGATGAGCAGTGCTGGGAGCTAAAGTGTCTGCTAGCTAAAGTGTCTGCTAGCTAAAGTGTCTGCTAGCTAAAGTGTCTGCTAGCTAAAGTGTCTGCTAGCTAAAGTGTCTGCTAGCTAAAGAGTGTGCTAGCTAAAGAGTGTGCTAGCTAAAGTCTCTGCTAGCTAAAGAGTCTGCTAGCTGAAGTGTCTCCTAGCTAAAGTGCTGTGTGTGCGCTGGCATGCCAGGGAGAAAAAGCTCTCCGCTCATTAAAGGAGTGATATATTGCCTTCTTCCGTCTTACGCTCCCCCCCCCCCCCCCCACACACACACACACCACCCCCTGCAGATATCCACGCGCTAGCCTCCAGACCAGGGTGGGGGAGGGGTGGATGTGTGGGATATGTGGGATGGATGGATGTGTGGGGGGCTAGTGGCAGGCAGGCGCAGGGAGGGTAGAATAGGGCTATGGCTTTGGTGGTAGGGTGTGTGAATGTGTGTGTGTGTGTGCATGTGTGTGTGTGCATGTGTGTGTGTGTGTGCGTGCGTGCGTGTGTGTGCGTGTGCGTGTCCGCGTGTGTGTGTGTTATGTGTGTGTGTGTGCGTGCGTGCCTATATGTGTGTGTGTGTGTGCGGCCGTGCATACGTGCGTGTGTGTGTGTACATGTGTGTGTATGTGTGTGCATCCGTGCGTGCGTGTGCGTGCATATATATGTGTGAGTGTGTGTGCGTGTGCGTGTGCGTGTGTGTGTGCGTGTGCGTGCGTGCGCGTGCATATATATGTGTGAGTGTGTGTGTGTGTGAGTGTGTGTGAGCCCTGGTGAGCCTAGGAAAACAGACTCTGAGGGGGAGTGGCCGTGAGTGACACCCAGATAAGAGGGGTTAAGGCTGGGCTCTAGAGCCCTCCGCACCTGGGCACGCTCACACAGCTAGGGAGGCGGTTGGGGGGGTGGTGGGGAGGTTTGGGGGGGTGGGCTGGGGGGGAGGTGAGAACTGATCAGAGACAGAGCACTGGGACTGTCAGAACTACTGCATTCTATACGGTTATGTTCCTCCTATACAGACATACAGTACCAGGCAAAAGTTTGGACACAGTTTCCCATTCAATTGCATGGGGGAAGTGCGTCCCAACCTTTTGACTGGTACTGTAGCTGAGAGTTGGCAGCAGCTTTCAGTCACGCTGCTGTGTGCTCCTGGAACAAACTCCCTGAAGAAAACAAACAGGCCCAAGCCCTACAAATATTTAAATCTAAGCTAAAAACCTTCATGTTTTGCAGCAGTTGATTGATCAAACACTTCTATCAATGTCTTTTATCCATAAACTATTGTCTTGTTGAATGTTTTATCTATTTACTTCTGATATTTGCTTTCATTCATTGTCATTTTTATTTTCCTACTATCCTCCTCTTGCTGTATTTTAATAACATGGGGCAGCTGTGGCGCAGGAGGTAGAGCCGGTGTCTAATGATCGCAAGTTCAGCAGATCAGCGGTTCAAACCCCGGCTGGCCACATGTCGAGGTGTCCTTGGGCAAGACACTGAACCCCAAATTGCTCCCAATGAGCGGACTGGCGCCTTGCATGGTAGCTTGGCCGCCATTGGTGTGTGAATGTGTGTGTGAATGTGTGTGTGAATGGGTGAATGAGCGTACCTTTATGGGGGCCTTGCCGGTGATGTTGGCCACCAGGAAGTTCATGGCGATGTCCTCACAGTTCATGTGGGCGTCCACCCAGTTCTTGATGTCTCCTGGCATCTTGTAGGAGTACAGGTAGTTGAAGTACTGAAGGAGGAGAGAAGACACTTAAATAAGTCACTCAGCGTCAGGATGAATCGACACGTCAGGACAATGTTTTTACTATAGACACTTAGCTTGACTGAGTGTATTTTTATCTTTTGTAGATTGTACATTTATTATGTCTGTATGTCTGTATTTTCTATGTTCAGGACCCCAGGAAGAGTAGAGGTACATCCGTGTGCTTCTAATAGAGATCCTTAAATAAAATCTAAATCAAAGTCTACAATCAGAGGGGTCGCTCTTTATCCTAGAGACATATACTGAAAT
>NC_137689.1:5637930-5642930 GCF_963989245.1 Nansenia antarctica | reverse complement strand
TTGGGCCAGAGGGACTCTGGGAGAGGAGGGGGGACGGAGAGATGTGTCAGTGATACACGCTGTACAGCTCTCTCTCTTTCTCAAACACACTCTCTCTCTCTCTCTCTCTCTCTCTCTCTCTCTCTCTCTCTCTCTCTCTCTCTCTCTCTCTCTCTATTTTAACCTCTAGGCAAGGGGTCGTGACCCTGGAGCAATTAGGGGTTCAGTGCCTTGCTCAGGGGCACATCGACACGTGGCCAGTCGTGATTCGAACCGCTGCGAGCTGCCGACTTTTTGCCATCTACTAGACTGAGCTACGTAGCCGCCGCGGATCGGTCCATGGGATGTTAACACAAACAGCTGCTCTGGAACACTGTTCTCAATTTTTTACAATAACAGAATACATATTGAATAAATATCTTATTATACATACCACCTACGTTAAAAACTGGATAGTATTTCTCTTAAAAACAATGAAACCATCACCAATTGTGGGGCTGCCAGGTTTTAACAGTTTATATAACAAAGGGAGAACATTTCTCTGCTGCAGTTGGAGCAGAGAGGAGAGTTGGGCTTGCCGCTGACATTTTAAAGATGGCACCCGCAGTGGAAAAGAGTGAAATACTGTTGAAATACACTCTCACAGTACAACTACAATCACTGGCGCACGATCTCCATGCCAGCTTCCAGCAGGTCCACGCCTGACCGCAGCAGGGTTCTCCGAGGCAGAGAGACAAGAGTTCGCTTTTTTTAAACGCCGTGTTTAAAGAGGTAGAGAAGTGTCCGTGGCACGGAGCAGACAGATGGCTCTGGATGTGTCATCCCGTTAAGCCTCTAACTGGGCCCTGACAGCCCTCCTCGCTAGGGCCCGACAGCTCCTCTCACGGTCTGGACGGACCGGAGTCTTTAACACTCAACTGTCAACGGGACGACTGCAGTGATGTATGGTGGTGGTGGCAGTGTGCTTTCTCTGCTTTCTCCCTCTCTCTCTCTCTCTCTTTCTCTCCTTCTCTCTTTTCCAAAGAGCAGCTCTGAGAATAGTGTGGTGGCGGACGGTATAGCGAAGCCAAACCTAGATGAGTTCATCCCTGGTTAAACCCGTTCAGCACTGCCTTCTCTTTGGCATCGTCAAAAGAACACATATTTAAAACACAACAACAACAAAACAAAATCACTGGAAGTCACGTACAATCTCATGTAATTTTCGGACTTTTGGGAGTTCCTCTGGCTGGAGAACAGAGTCCTACACTCCCCCGTACGGCTCTCCTGCAGAGAGGCTGTCTCCATGCTGCGGTGTAGTCATTACAGAGCCCAACCCCAGCCAGGGCAGAAATGGCTTTTTATGAGAAACATAAATGTGTGTGTGTGTGTGTGGGGGGGGGGGGGCAGGTGGGCTATCATGATCATCTGACATGTTGTCACTGCAAAATCTAAGATCGTCTGGCCTGAACTTGATTACTTTTCCTGCTACGACTGGTGGATTGATGATTCACTTTCTTAGTCAAATGTATTGATTGTAAGTCGCTTTGGAATAAGCCGTCTGCTAAATAACAAAAATGTAAATGTAAATGTTATTACAGTGCCCAAACCCAGCCAGGGCAGAAATGGCTTTTTATGAGAAACATAGATGTGGGGAGGGAGGAAGGGGGGTGGGGGTGGCTATCATGATCATCTGACAGGCTGTCACTGCAAAATCTAAGATCATCTCAGTAAACGTCACACAATTGTAAACATGCCATATTGTTCGGTAGGCCTAAAACATCAGAAAGTAACCAAAAGCCCAAAACAACAACGTCCGTCACCACAAGCAAACTTAGTGCCACTCTGCGTCGCCAAAACTAGAAAGGAAAGAAAGCAACCCGGAGTTAAAGAAACATCCTCTCTGCTGGCAGCCACTTGTTAAAAGGCTAAGCAGGGCAGGGCTCCCCTCAAGTCAGCTTAAGGCCGGCGCGAATTTAACCCAAATCAGGCGCCGCCGCGGTGAGGAGGAGGGTGAGGAGGAGGAGGAGGAGGAGGAGGAGGATGAGGAGGAGGAAATCCGTCCAGGTCTCGGGGGCCGAGGCCCGACGCTGACCCGGCCGTGGCCTCTAGTTAACTCTAATGGGTCACACAGCAGCTCCAGCCGGGCCCCTCCGACGCCTCTAATCAAAGCCTCGGCCGGGGCCATTAGAGGCCCGCTTCAAAGCCCTGCCGCGCGCTTCGTTACGTTAGGCGACTAAGAACGCAACAGAGGATAGATATACACCCCCCCGTCCCCCCGTCCCCCCCGGTCCTGTATCCGTCCCCTGAGCCGGTCGGTGGGTAAGGGGGGGGCCTCTGTAAGCGTCGGCGTACCTAATCACCTTGTTAAGAGGACGCCGCGATAAATAACCACTAATATCGGCTTACTGTGACTCTGTCTCTAATGGGGATCTAATGACGGCTAACACTGTAGACACACAGACAGACAGACAGACGGGCAGGCAGGCAGGCAGACATAGAGGCAGACAGACAGACGGGCAGACAGACAGGCAGGCAGACAGACGGGCAGGCAGGCAGACAGGCAGGCAGACAGACAGACAGACAGGCAGACAGAGAGACAGACAGACAGGCAGGCAGAGACAGACAGACAGACAGACAGACACACGCAGGCAGACAGGCATATATGTCAGACAGGCACACAGACAGACAGACAGACACACACAGATAGACAGACAGGCATACATATGTCAGACAGCCACAGACAGACAGACAGACAGACAGACAGACTGAAGTGGAGGCTGTGGATGCTGTGTTACGGGGCTGCGTATCAGAATGAATGAACCCCCTCTACGCTACCAGGTCCACCAGGAACCACGGACAGACAGACAGACACTCGCTGACATCTCAAGGTTAACGTGAGACGGCCGCAACACGTAGCGGGGGCCGAAAAACACAGAACGCAATCGATACTAACATTTCAATGATGCTTTGTCTCTTTGTTTTGGGGGGGACGGGGTGGGGGGACGGGGGGGGGACTTAAGGCAACATGCCACAGGGTTGTTGGGAGTCACTCTCACTCTCGGCGTCGAGGAGCGCCAGGGAGCTCTGGCTCCGGAGCCGAGCGTGTCACGCCTCTCAGCCCCGCAGCCTTCTTGGGGTAGACGGAGGCGCTTCTTGGCCGCGCTCGCGCTGTTATCACTCATCTGTTGTACATCAAGAACTCAATTTGGTGCTTTCAAAACCCCATGGCACGGAGGAGGAGGAGGAGGAGAGAAAGAAACACACTCTCTCTCTCTCTCTCTCTCTCTACTCCTTCTCTGTTCACGATCAAGTTGGCAGTTAACATCAGGGGTGTTCATCCACTTTTCTCCCCTCCGTTCCATGTGTGTATGAATCTGCCAAGTTCTCTGAACAGAGAAAAAAGACTTGACTTTGGACTGGTAAGGTTTTGACGTGGGGTTGGTTATCTGACAGGGAGCAGTGAAATGTCCCAGCATTGAATATTCAGCTAAGCACTCCGGCTGCCTTGGGATAACTGGACAGGTTCTACTGAGACTGATACAGTCGTGCCTAACGCAATACGTTCATTGTTAGATGTCAATCTCAGCTGAGTGAGAGTGTGTGTGAAAGAGAGAGAGAGAGAGAAAGAGAGAGTGTGTGAGAGAGAGTGTGAGAGAGAGAGAGAGAGTGAGAGAGAGAGTGTGTGTGTTTGAGAGAGAGAGAGAGTGTGTGAGAGAGAGTGTGAGAGAGAGAGAGAGAGTGAGAGAGAGAGAGTGTGTGTGTTTGAGAGAGAGAGTGTGTGAGAGAGAGTGTGAGAGAGAGAGAGAGTGTTTGAGAGCAAGAAAGAGACAGAGAGAGAGACAGAGAGGGAGAGAGAGAGAGAGACAGACAGAGAGAAAGAGACACACAGAGAGAAAGAGACACACAGAGGGAGAGAGAGATACAGAGGGAGAGAGAGAGAGATACAGAGGGAGAGAGAGAGAGATACAGAGGGAGAGGGAGAAAGAGAGAGAGTGTTTGAGAAAGAGAGAGAGAGTGTGTGTGTGTTTGAGAAAGAGAGTGAGA
The DNA here is from genome assembly GCF_963989245.1 of Nansenia antarctica. Classification (NCBI taxonomy): domain Eukaryota; kingdom Metazoa; phylum Chordata; class Actinopteri; order Argentiniformes; family Microstomatidae; genus Nansenia; species Nansenia antarctica. Next base: position 5,638,925 of record NC_137689.1, on the reverse strand, counting down.
GAGAGTGTTTGAGAAAGAGAGTGAGAGAGAGAGACACAGAGAGAGAGAGAGAGAGAAAGAGAGTGTGTGTGTGTATGTGTGCGTGCGTGTGTGTGTGTATGTATGTATGTATGTATGTATGTATGTATGTATGTATGTATGTATGTATGTATGTATGTATGTATGTATATGTGTGTATGTGTGCGTATGTGTGCGTGTGTATGTATGTATGTATGTATGTGTGCGTGTGTGTGTCCGTCCTTCCTCACCCTCGGGGGGACTCTTGTTCTGGTTGTTCCACACCACCAGCAGCTTGGCCAGGCTGGGCACCTTGGAGATCTCTGTGATGACCCTGAACAGGCTCTCGATGCGGTCGTACGTCAGCACCACGGCCGTGAACCCCGGGGACCGCGGGGGGATGAGGGGCAGGAAGAGGGGGCTGTTCACGCTCGACCACTTCTACAGACGGGAGACGGAGACACACACACACACACACACAGGAACAACAACATTACATTATGTTACATTTTTGGCATTTAGCAGACGCCTTATTCCAAAGCGACTTACAATCAATACATTTGACTAAGCAAGCAAGTGAATCGTCAATCCACCAGTCGTAGCAGGAAGAGTAATCTAGCTCAGGCCCCCCGCGCCATTGGCAGTCTCTCCGTGAAAGAAGGAAAGAATAAAGTTAAAATAAAATAAAAAATACATTTTCATGAAGCCGACACAACCCTGTAAGAACACTCAAACCCTAACCCAGGAACAACACACACTCTACACACACACACACACACACACACACACACACACACACACTCTGTAGTGGTACACTCTGTTCAGAGCCTAACCACAGTCTTCCCCATCCTCGTCTCTCTGCCACCCCCTCTCTCAGCCAGTGTCATGTTTTCCCCTGATTTAAACCTCCATTACATTGTTTGGACTGGGCGGAGAGGTTACCTGCAGTGATTTCCAGGCGAGGGTTTTTATTAGGGAACAGGGAATCATCCATTAAT
>NC_137689.1:5622930-5630430 GCF_963989245.1 Nansenia antarctica | reverse complement strand
AAAGCTTTCTGATGCTGACTATTGGAGACTTTTAACAGTTAACACTTTGTTTGAATACCCCTCAAAAACCGTTGGAACACTCCAAACAGAAACAGACACTCTAAAGAGAAGTCACGCCTGGAGATCTTACCACGATAGGAGGGTTGTTCCACTCCTCGTAGGTGCGTGCGGCGTACGGGTAGATGCGGTCGTTGATGATCTGCAGCGTCGTCAAGCCGATGCCCTTCATGGAGCTGAAGTAGGCGTCCCAGAACCACCGGGCCTGAGGACAGAGAGAGAGAGACAGACAGAGAGAGAGAGAGAGAGAACACACATTGGTTAACACACATGAGCTCCAGGGGTGCTTGGTGGCGTAACCTCAAGCGCCGACCGTGTAACCGCAGGATTCCCGGTTCGATTCCGGCCGCGGACATATCCTGCATGTCCTCCCTTGTCTCTCTCTCTCTCTCTCACCCATCCTTCCTGTGAAATCTCTACTGTGTATATCGCAATAAAAAGACAAATATGAGTGGGACTGCCTCACTCAGAAAAAATTGCTTAAACAAACGTGTGACGTGATGACAGGAGGGACGAATCAGCTGAGAGGCCCGTTCAGATACAGCGGGGGAACAGTGAATTCAACACATCAACAACAACTTTTGTATTTCAACATAGTTCCATTGCAGCTATTCAGTTGAACATTAGACGACCAGACATTTTTCTCACGACGGTATTGACAAACACTGTAGCTATTTTCAAAATCCGCGGTATACGGTATACAACCGTATAACCGCACAACCCTAGTTGTACACAACTTGTTCTCGAATTGAACTGAAACACTTATATTTACATGTTTGAATTGTAGTCAACTCACTACAAGACAAGTCCAAAGTAACACCAACCATCCAAAAATAAGTTCTTCCAGTGCAAGAGAAGCACAAGGAATATAACACAACTTCAGAGGTGGAGTAGAGAATCATCTTTCATTACAAAACAGAAATACAACAACAAGAACCCCCCACTCCCCCCCACTCCCCCCCCCCACCCCACCCTCAGAGCCTGTAAGAGTTAATGATCCTTCAAACAGCACAATCTACTGCTAGGAGGCGCCAGGCCGCACTGACCTGACTCCACCTCAGCGGGGCTCTTGACCCTGAGTGTAGCACCCTTTAACAGGACGCTTGGGGAGGGGGGGGGGGGGGGGGGGGTAAGCCAATTAAACTAGCCCTCAGTCCATACATTGTAGGGAGACTGTCCCCTGAGGTTGACACATGGACAGCCACAGTAGTCTGGAAGTCAGGCATTTGCATCTTCTAGCATTTTCCGCACATTGACTGGGATGGGAAACCCAACATATGTGTCTCCACTGTTCAGGGGGGGTTGGGGGGGCACAGACGAAGTAGTGTGTGAATCGAGGCTGTAGAACAATGATTGCATAGTAGGACCACAGCTTCAGTAGTGCAATGGAGCCTATTGATCAGTACGCCTGGCTGGCTGGCTGGCTGGCTGGCTGGCTGGCTGGCTGGCTGGCTGGTTGGCGGGCTGGCTGGCTGAATGGCTGGGTCTGAGACTAAGGCTGTGGTGATCTGTGCCTAGCTTGCTTGGCTATGCGGCTTTGTCCTCCCCATCGCAGAGGAGCTGGAGCAGCTTGTTTTATTGACTGGTGTGTTTGTTGTGGTACGGTCCACAGAGAGCCCTTAGCGCGGCACATGAAGAAGGGGACTAGCTAGTCCACCCTGGTTGGCCCTCCCTCCCGCCCTCCCGCCCGGCCTCCTTCCCTCCCCTCCCTCCCCTCCACTCCACTCCACTCCTCACCCCCGTGCCTTCTCCCCTTCTCCCTTTTAACGCTGGAGAGAAATACAACAACACAAAAACAGCTTGTGTTTTTATGGAGAGAGGGGGTGAGGAGTATTCAAAAAGACTTTCTAATCTCAGGGGGACCTCGGCGGCCCATAAATCAGTGCAGCGATGAAAGTTTCCTTTCCGACTGGGAGGAGGCTGCAAAGCAAACTGCGCCGGGGCTCTTGAGAGGCCCAGGCCCCTCCCCCTTCCAGCGCCTGCAGGAATTTTTATGAGGGAAGAAGAGACAGAGTCACGGGAGAGAGGAAGAGGGGTCGAGTGATTCACTCCAGCGGTCATTCCAAGTCACAAATGTCTCAAATAAAAATCACTTCCTCTGACATAGCCGGGGCCCAGGCCTTGAGAAGACGGGTTCCTTCTTCTCTTTGAGGTACGTGCGCACTGCGCATACGTGACCATATCCATAAACAACAACAACATCAATTTCTTGAATTTCAAAAACCCTTTGATTCGACTATAAACTTTGTGATGTTTACATGGCGCCCCCGTGTCAAACTGAAACGGAGCCGAATTAATTGCGTCTAAAAGGTCCCCAAAAATAGGCCTAGATTATCCCCCAAAAATCCCCAAACTCTGTCAGGAGGATATTGTTGTAATACAGGTCATAAATCGTGGCGCTAATCTATGAAACCAAGCTAGCGGCCACCCTTTCCAGACCGGGGCTGAGGGGACCTGGCTCGACAGAGAGGAGACCAACAACAGACCAGGGAACACTTCCACTCTAGCCAGTCTTTCTCTGGCTCGACAACAACAACACTATCAGTGAACTCTTTCTAAAACCAGGTCCAGACAAGATTTTTATCAGTCTGGTGCTAGCTAGCCCCTGTGATGCAAGACGACAGACATAGACTCTGCTGATCTAATGAAGTGTATTCTATTCCCAGGGTCTGACCAACGGCTTTGACCACCATGCTAACATTTAGCAGCTGTTTAGCAATTAGCTCACACATTTGTGCCCTAAATTGATTGCTGCCACTTGAGTTGTTGAACACTTGAACAAATGAGTTGTTGTCTGAATTGATGATGATGCTGGCTACCGATGGCTTTACTGTTCTGTTATCATGTTCCCCCCTTTTATATACGTGACGGCACCAACGTACTGGAGCAGTTACAGGTTTATACGCCTAATAAACAATCATGAGACAGAATGGCATGGTGGTAATTCAATTAGGACTATGTGACACAAATCGACTATCTATCACAGCTCACACGAGAGTCGAGAGTATACTTAGCACGTAGGGTTAACATACTGAGACCTTTACAGTACAGAAACGGTCTATAAAGTGAGGGGAATCCAGACGACTTTCTCTGAGGAAAGGAGAGACAGTTGGGGGGCCCTCTGTTGGTCAAAGACGGTATTACGTCACTAAACCTCCAGTGACTAAAAATCTATGTAAAAACAACTGAAAGAAAAACAACTTTCAACAACAACAAAAAATAGTTACCTTTTTAATTAACCTATCACATCACAAAAACACAACTTGTGAGAGAGTTTAACCCCTTAGTTTAACCCCCCGGTCTCCAGACACAACGTACTGGACACCGTTGACGACATCTCTAGGCTGTTCTAAGTGAGAAAAGCTGGTCACTAGAGACACACCGCTCCCTCGTTCATCTACGCCGGGCCAGTCCAGCCAGGAGAGGTGATGTGTCAGGAGCTGAGGAGCAGGCCAGGAGGGGGAGGAGGAGGAGGAGGGAGAGGAGGAGGAGGAGGCGCAGAGCTCCAGATGGGTGCAGGTGTGGACTGATATGGAATGGGCCCGACAGCACCCCATAAACACTCCACAAGATGGGCCTTTGTGCAGTCGGCCCCCACCCCGCCAAGCCCCCGCCGCCACCCCGTCACACCCCCCCCCTCCACACACACCCCTCCCTGACACGTACCGAGCTAGGCCCTGACACCTTACTCCTAGTCAGCCCTGGGGCCACGGAGTCACACACGCACAGGGAGCAGTGACTCTCTCTCTCTCTCTCTCTCTCTCTCTCTCTCTCTCTCTCAGACTGAACTCTATATATGCTCTATATATGGTTCAGGGGTCTAGCACCATGGCCTGGGGTGGTCCAGGGGTCTAGCACCATGGCCTGGGGTGGTCCAGGGGTCTAGCACCATGGCCTGGGGTGGTCCAGGGGTCTAGCACCATGGCCTGGGGTGGTCCAGGGGTCTAGCACCATGGCCTGGGGTGGTCCAGGGGTCTAGCACCATGGCCTGGGGTGGTCCAGGGGTCTAGCACCATGGCCTGGGGTGGTCCAGGGGTCTAGCACCGCGGCCTAGGGTGGTTCAGGGGTCTAGCACCGCGGCCTGGGGTGGTCCAGTGGTCTAGCACCGCGGTCTACAGTCGGCATGGGTTCGAATCCTGCCCTTGCCCTGCTGACATGCCCTCTCTTTCTTACTTTCCTGTCTTTCTTCTCTTCTATCTTCTATCCAATAAAAATGTCAAATATAAGAGTGGGAGTCCACTCAAAACATTAACCTTTCAAAAAAAACACTCTACCCCTCCACCCCCCACCCTCATTCACCCCCCCTCAGCTCTACTGAGACACATTTCAAAGCAGCAAGCCACAGTAACGTAGAACAACAATTTAGAAATCCCCCATCCACCAACCTCTTAACTCCAGGGCCTTGGGCAACAAGACAGACAAGTGGAGCACTTTAACCAGCGGATAAGCATGTCAGCTCCACGCCGCTAGGCTAGCTGGCTACTAACAGACAGGAGGGAGGGAGGGAGGCCTCCTCTCCCCCCCTAGGGAGGGCCGTGTTTTAGGGTTTGGTTTTAATGTAATACAAGTGCAGGCCGGTTTCCTCCCCGTCTCTAAGCCCTGGGTCTAGAGACGGGTGTTTGGCCAGTGTAATTGGTAAATGGACTAGCGTTGATACAAGGGAATAAGAAACAGCTTGGACTCGTGCGGAGCTCTCAGAAGGGCTTTCACTGTTGTTTATTGTGGCTTAATTCAGCTAGCGAACGGAGTGGAGACAGGGGAGAGAGGGGGAGAGAGAGAGGGGGAGATAGAGGGAGAGAGAGTGGCAGGGAGGGAGAGAGAGAGGGAGAGTGACAGGGAGGGAGAGGGAGAGAGTGACAGGGAGGGAGAGGGGGAGAGAGAGAGAGAGAGAGAGAAAGTGGTTTGTCATTCTTTTTCCCTGTGACTAAAATCAACACTGAAGACTCTTTTGCGAGAGTTTCGTTTCGTCAAGATGGAGAGGTCCTGATTAAGGAGGAGATTAAATCTGACAGGAGGAGGGAAGGTGGGGTCTGAGGGGTCTGGTTGATGATGACTGTCAGGCTGACAGTGTTATGGCTGCCGCTGGGCTGACAGGAGGAGAGAGGCACGCGTCTCTGTGAAGGCTGCGCGGGGCAGGAGGAATGCGAGCGTGAAAGTCACAGCTCTCCTGCTGACCTCCTCTTCACACCCAGTTAACCTGAGAGGCCGGAGACACTTTGGGCGCTTGAGGCTCGATCATCTGGAAACGGAATCTAGTCGGACGACATTACAGAGAGAGAGAGCATGTGTGTCCGTGTTACGTGTATGTGTGACCTCTCTCTCTCTCTCTCTCACTCTCACTCTCACTCTCTCTCACTCTCACTCTCTCTGTCTCTCTGTCTCCCTGTCTCTCTGTCTCTCTGTCTCTCTCTCTGTCTCTCACTCTGTCTCTCACTCTGTCTCTCTCTCTCTCTTTCTCTCTCTCTGTGTGACTCTCTCTCTTTGACTCTCTCTCTGTGTCTCTCTCTCTCTCTTTCTCTCTCTGGAAACAGAATCTAGTCCTACGACATTACAGAGAGCGTGTGTCTGTGTAACGCGCGCGTGTGTGTGTGTGTGTGTGTGTGTGTGTGTGTGTGTGTGTGTGTTACCTGTCTCTGCATCTCCTCCACCTGTCTGTGAGGGATGCTCTTCAGGATGGTGTACATCTCCGGCAGCTTGTCCTCTGGGATGACCACTGATGCCCTGGAACACACACACACACAGTGAGTGTGTCTCCTAATTTACCTCAGACCTCACCAGCTCAAAAGAAAGTCAACTGCAGCATTATCTGTTAAAACAGCTAGTTCTGGTTGAAGCTAGTTAGAACAGCTAGTTCTGGTTGGAGCTAGTTAGAACAGCTAGTTCTGGTTGTGGAGCTAGTTAAAACAGCTAGTTCTGGTTGTGGAGCTAGTTAAAACAGCTAGTTCTGGTTGTGGAGCTAGTTAAAACAGCTAGTTCTGGTTGTGGAGCTAGTTAAAACAGCTAGTTCTGGTTGTGGAGCTAGTTAAAACAGCTAGTTCTGGTTCTGTTAAAACAGCTAGTTCTGGTTCTGTTAAAACAGCTAGTTCTGGTTGGAGCTAGTTAAAACAGCTAGTTCTGGTTGGAGCTAGTTAAAACAGCTAGTTCTGGATGGAGCTAGTTAGAACAGCTAGTTCTGGTTGTGGAGCTAGTTAAAACAGCTAGTTCTGGTTGTGGAGCTAGTTAAAACAGCTAGTTCTGGTTGTGGAGCTAGTTAAAACAGCTAGTTCTGGTTGTGGAGCTATTTAAAACAGCTAGTTCTGGATGGAGCTAGTTAGAACAGCTAGTTCTGGATGGAGCTAGTTAAAACAGCTAGTTCTGGTTGTGGAGCTAGTTAAAACAGCTAGTTCTGGTTGTGGAGCTAGTTAAAACAGCTAGTTCTGGTGGGAGCTAGTTAAAACAGCTAGTTCTGGTTCTGTTAAAACAGCTAGTTCTGGTTCTGTTAAAACAGCTAGTTCTGGTTGGAGCTAGTTAAAACAGCTAGTTCTGGTTGGAGCTAGTTAAAACAGCTAGTTCTGGTTGGAGCTAGTTAAAACAGCTAGTTCTGGTTGGAGCTAGTTAAAACAGCTAGTTCTGGTTGTGGAGCTAGTTAAAACAGCTAGTTCTGGTTGGAGCTAGTTAAAACAGCTAGTTCTGGTTCTGTTAAAACAGCTAGTTCTGGTTCTGTTAAAACAGCTAGTTCTGATTGGAGCTAGTTAAAACAGCTAGTTCTGGTTGTGGAGCTAGTTAAAACAGCTAGTTCTGGTGGGCGTCACCGTGGACCCCTGACATGGCCCGGTTCCGTACCTTTTCCAGTCCAGCACCTCAGAGAAGGGCAGCACGTAGGAGTCGGCCAGGATGACGGGCACGCAGCCGGCCTGCAGCACGTCACTGAGGGTGGCCTGGCCCAGACGGGCCCCGCGCAAAACCACACAGAAGGACGACTCCTGGGGAGGGAAGGGAGGGGCACACACTCACACGTGAGACGCTCTTCTAAGCCGTGAGACGCTCTTCTAAGCCGTGAGACGCTCTTCTAAGACTCTCTTCTAAGCCGTGAGACGCTCTTCTAAGACACTCTTCTAAGACTCTCTTCTAAGACGCTCTTCTAAGACGCTCTTCTAAGACACTCTTCTAAGACACTCTTCTAAGACTCTCTTCTAAGACGCTCTTCTAAGACGCTCTTCTAAGACACTCTTCTAAGACTCTCTTCTAAGACTCTCTTCTAAGACACTCTTCTAAGACACTCTTCTAAGACTCTCTTCTAAGACGCTCTTCTAAGACACTCTTCTAAGACACTCTTCTAAGACTCTCTTCTAAGACCCTCTTCTAAGACACTCTTCTAAGACTCTCTTCTAAGCCGTGAGACACTCTTCTAAGACACTCTTCTAAGACACTCTTCTAAGACACTCTTCTAAGACTCTCTTCTAA
>NC_137689.1:5597930-5620430 GCF_963989245.1 Nansenia antarctica | reverse complement strand
CAGTGCCTGCCCACCATTTATGTTTTAATTCTGTTTTTATGGTATGTTATCCTGACTGTGTGTACTACTTCTATCTTGTCCTGTAAATGCATTTTGTAACTGCGTTTTGAAAAGCGCTATACATTTATTTTACTTTTATGGATGTCTGGCTATGTATAATGTTTGTGTGTACGTATGTATGTCTGGTATTTGGGGGATGGGGGATATATTCAAGTTTGTTCTCTGTTGGTCCTGTTTGGACCTGTGATATATTGTGGAAAATACAAATAAAAAGAAAGTTTACTAATATTATATAGGAAAGGTTAAAACTATTGGGAGTATGGAGGTAAAAGAAAATAATACTAATAATTAATAATAATTTTGACATTTAGCAGACGCTTTTAATCCAAAGCGACTTACAATTACAAATTACAGGGACATTCCCCCTGGAGTAACTGAGGGCTAAGTGCCTTACTCAAGGGCACACTAGTAGTGGTGTGGTTTCAGGCGGGATTTGAACTCACAACCTTCCGATCACAAGTCCAACTCACTATCCACTAGACCACCACTACCCCAATACTTCTGGAGGGCGCTGTATAAAAAAAACATCAAGAGGAGGAGAACCCAGAACTGTTCTGCATGACAACAACACGTGGCAGATGTTCCAGGCCGTGGTTCCTTTTGTCGTGTATGATAAATAATATATGAAACAAGAGGAATATCAGAGGAGCTGGAGCAGCGCTCTCAGGGAACAAAGACACTGCCTTGTCATCACCGTTATGTAAACCTGTGAAGCTGCAGTCACATGTGATCTGATATACAGTCTCTTTATGGCATCGTACCTGCGCATGCAAGCAGATTCTCTCTCTCTCACACACAGACACACACACAGACACACACACACACACACACACACGCACACACACAGCTGGTTCTGATGAGGCCCCACGCCAAATGGAGCACAGCTGGGTGAGCCCAGGAAATTCCCTACAGCTCCAGATAAGTGTTCATGGTCTCAGGGCTTTCTGTTCATAAAATCCACCTTTTCCACCCAAACCTCAGAGAGCCGCCAAGAGAGGCTGCTGGGAAACACGGCCTCTGTGACAGTAAATACCAGGAGCTCAGACATGTCTGCCTGCTCACGGCCCAGATATACCACTCTGTCATCTCCAGACTATTTAGATGTGCTTTTCATCTATGACGAGTGGGCCTTTGTTTCTTATCGAATGAAAAACGGAAGAGAGATGAAATACAATCTGGCTTAGCCGTTTGAGTCAAATTACACGGGTCGATAAAAATGAAAGAGAGAGATTTTTTTTTTTTTTTTTTTTAACTCTGAGACAAAGTGACCTTAAAACCGAAAGGAAATCAATACACACTTCCTTTGAATTCAAGACCAGACATGAAGGCATGAAAGGAGCACTGAAGGCCTGGCGTTTTAACTCCACGCTGCCCTCTAGTGGTTAGAGCAGTGTGACATGTTTCCTAGCCCCACTGCTGATGGCCACCAAAAGACATTTTTACTAAATTTGAGTATAAATAAAGTAAGTAGCCCTGACGGCCCTTAGGGGGCAGGAACCTATATCCTGTTTCTGTAGCGTGAGGCGGCTTGGTGTACAAGTACACCCCCTGGACATGACGCTGGTATGTCGCAGGGTCTTAATACCCCCAATCCAACCCTTAATGCTGAGTGCCGAGCAGGGAGGCATCAGGCACCATTTTTATAGTCTTTGGTACGACTCGGCCGGGGAATCGAACTCACAACCTCCCGACCTCAGGGCGGACACTCTAACCACAAGGCCACTGAGCTGGTGACCTAACCCTGAATTTGAGCGTAGGCCATCTTAAAATATTGATTAACAATAACAGCCTGAGATCTTCTGTCTCCCCATTAAGTTAATAGTAAATGCCCAAAATATGATATTTCTACTGGGGGGGTTGTAGTTTTTACCTGTCTCTGGGTACGTCCAGGGCAGTGTTGTAGTCCGGAGGTCCTCCAGGTAACATGTTGAACAGCAGGTGGTTCATCCCTTTGTCCCACCTGGAGAACAGACAGACACACTGGGTTGATGGCTGGTTGGCAGGGTGGGATAAACAGCTTTCAACAGCAGTCTTTAGGGATCAAAACCTTTTATATCTGAGCACTTAGATCAATGATCTTACATCTATCTAAAGAGGGGGAAGGTGAAAGGGAAGACAGATGAACGCAGGATGGAGAGATGAGGAGAGGTGGTGGAGAAGAAGAAGGGGAGGTCAGCTGGGGCATCAGGGTTACCTAGGCAACAGGGCCAGAGCCTGCGCCGTCTCCTTGATGCGGAGGGAGTTCTGGTTGAGCACGTCGGTGGAGGGGACGAACAGGCAGGCCCGGGTGACGTCGTCGGTGTAGAAGTCGCTGTCGGAGATGGCGCTGAGCAGGTCGTTATACTCCCGGGACAGGCCCGTGCTGCTGATGGACACGCCCACGTCATCCACGAACCTCTGCAGGGGGTAGATGTACACCTGCACGGCATAGACAGACAGACACACACACACACGCACACACACACACACACACACACAGACAAGCACACACACAGAGACAGACAAGCACACGACACACCGACACACACACACACACACACACAACACACACACACACACACACACACACACAGACAGACAGACAGACAGACACACACACACACACACACACACGAGAGAGACACACACACACACACACACACACACACACAGACAGACAGACAAGCACACGACACACACACACACAAGCACACACACACACACACGAGACACACAATCCTGGGGTTAATAAGTGGGTCCAGAAACAGATTATGCACATATCTGTGATTTAACAAAATACGACGATGTGATGTACTGAAAGAGGTTTCAGCCAGGTTTCACCTTGATTCTGTTCTTGGGGTTGTAGCCACACCGATACACGTCGAAACAGGTGTGCATGCGGCAGCTGAGGTCCCCCCTCTCCGGGATGGGGCTGGAGACGGGCAGGCGGACCAGGGGCGCGTCGTGCACGCTGCGCCGGTCCAGGCTCCAGTCGGCCGTGGACTCGATGGAGTGCGGCCAGAACTGGAACATCCCCGTGGCGATGAGGCCCAGCAGCACCACGGAGAAGAGGGTGATGTAGTAGATGCGGTGTTTGGTCTTCATCCGGGGGATGAGAGCCGGGCCCCGTGAGGTGTACTTACCAGACGTGCACATGCTGGGTCCAACGGTACCACTGTGCTACGCTGTGTCAGAGAGAGGGAGGGAGGGGAGAGAGAGAGAGAGGGGAGAGAGAGAAAGAGGGGGGGGGGGAGAGAGGAGAGAGAGAGAGAGAGAGAGAGAGAGAGAGAGAGAGAGGGAGAGAGAGAGGAGAGAGAGAGAGAGAGAGAGAGAGAGAGAGAGAGAGAGAGAGAGAGAGAGAGAGAGAGAGAGAGAGAGAGAGAGAGGGGAGAGAGAGAGAGAGAGAGAGACAGAGAGAGAGAGAGAGAGAGAGAGAGAGAGAGAGAGAGAGAGAGAGAGGGAGAGAGGCAGACAGACAGAGAGTGAGACAGAGAGAGAGAGAGAGAGAGAGAGAAGAAGCGTGAGCTAGACAATAAGCAGAAATAGTGCATTACAGTCTAACAGTCTGCGCTGACTTCTACTAGACTCTACTTTATCTGCACTGAGTTGGACACAAAAGGTTATGTGGGGAGAACAACATGGTGAAAGCCCAGCTATTGGAAAAAAATAAAATAAATTGGAAGCAGGCCGGCTTGCCTAAACATGTTATCAGAACAAAAGCAACTTGACACTCCCTGTAAACAGCCAGGGTGGTGGGGGGGGGGGGAAATGCTCTTTTTTCTTTTCTTTCTGTTTCTGGTCATCTAGACAGCACAGATAGGTAACTGACGAACAGCTGTTTCAAGACAGGAGACTGGCTGGAATGACCCTCAGACCTCCAACCCTCAGACCTCCAATCTCCAGACCTCCATCCCCAGACCTCCAATCCCCAGACCTCCAATCCCAGACCTCCATCCCAGACCTCCATCCCCAGACCTCACATCTCCAGACCTCCATCCCAGACCACCACCCCCAGACCTCCATCCCTCAGACCTCCAATCCCCAGACCTCCAATCTCCAGACCTCCACCCCCCAGACCTCCAATCCCCAGACCTCCACCCCAGACCTCCACCCTAGACCTCCATCCCAGACCTCCAATCCCCAGACCTCCACCCCCCAGACCTCCATCCTTAGACCTCCATCCCAGACCTCCAATCCCTCAGACCTCCATCCCCAGACCTCCACCCCAGACCTCCACTCCCCAGACCTCCACCCCCCAGACCTCCCATCCCCAGACCTCCACCCCCCAGACCTCCACCCCCAGACCTCCATCCCCAGACCTCCATCCCCAGACCTCCATCCCCAGACCTCCAATCCCAGACCTCCACCCCCCAGACCTCCACCCCCAGACCTCCACCCCCCAGACCTCCACCCCCCAGACCTCCACCCCCAGACCTCCACCCCCCAGACCTCCACCCCCCAGACCTCCACCCCAGACCTCCAATCCCTCAGACCTCCACCCCCAGACCTCCACCCCCAGACCTCCACTCCCCAGACCTCCAACCCCCAGACCTCCATCCTCCAGACCTCCACCCCCCAGACCTCCATCCCCAGACCTCCACCCCCCAGACCTCCATCCCCAGACCTCCATCCCCAGACCTCCACCCCCCAGACCTCCATCCCCAGACCTCCATCCCCAGACCTCCACCCCCCAGACCTCCATCCCCAGACCTCCACCCCCAGACCTCCACCCCCCAGACCTCCATCCCCAGACCTCCATCCCCAGACCTCCACCCCCCAGACCTCCATCCCCAGACCTCCATCCCCAGACCTCCAATCCCCAGACCTCCACCCCCCAGACCTCCATCCCCAGACCTCCATCCCCAGACCTCCAATCCCCAGACCTCCATCCCAGACCTCCACCCCAGACCTCCACCCCCAGACCTCCATCCCCAGACCTCCATCCCCAGACCTCCATCCCCAGACCTCCACCCCAGACCTCCTAGACCTCCACCCCCAGACCTCCCAGACCTCCACCCCCAGACCTCCACCCCCCAGACCTCCATCCCAGACCTCCACCCCCCAGACCTCCACTCCCCAGACCTCCAATCCCCAGACCTCCAATCCCCAGACCTCCATCCCAGACCTCCACCTCAGACCTCCATCCCAGACCCCCACCCCACCTCCATCTCCAGAGCTCCACCCCCAGACCTCCACCCCCATCATAGCAACACTGTTATTACCCAATCAAATGACGAATGTCTTGGCTAGCTAGCTAACTAGCTACTGGATTAAACCATTCTCTCGTCGCAACATATCACGGACAACATACATAGGTATCAAACAAAAGCTGACACTAAGAGTGTACATGGCTTACTATGTTTCATAGTATGTAGCTATTAAAAAGTGTAGCTAACACTAGCTTAGCCGGTTAGCACAACACCAACAACATCAACCAGATGTTACTTACTTACCTTCACACTTGACCGGGGAGAAGTCAACCACAGTGTTTTAATTCATATTCATATCCACTGGAGGACTTAACAGGGTGAAATATAATAATAATAATTCACCAGATTAATACATTTAGATAGACGCTCTCTGTCTGATGATGTGATCTGAGGAAACTCGGTTCTTCTTCGTGGCGTTTCTGCTGTTAGTGTCAAACTAGGAAAGAGAAACACACTGCTGCCCCCAGTGGTCTGGAGTCGTCAAGGCACTACGTGACGTTAGAATTATAAGTTTTTTTTTTTTTTTTACATAATCTGATCCATTAGGTGTTTATTAATGCCTGTGTGGTGTTATTTTTAAAATGTTGACATTTTTTTTGTTAGTAATTAATAGAATACAAAGGTTCCATCTCACAGAACATAATGGAATGTAAAAACTTTGACGCTCAATATCTCTGAACTACCCTAAACGGAGATGGAACCTTATCATTCTAAACGGAGATGGAGCCTTATCATTCTAAACGGAGATGGAACCTTATCATTCTAAGCTCACGAAATGTTGCTGGCTATCCATCCATACAAATCAAAAATCTGATTAAAAGACCCGAACTACCCACTGTACATACTTTGTGTTTTGTCCCCCGCCCCCAACTGTGGTGTATGTCCCCACCTGTCCTACCCGCTGTACATACCTTATGTTTTGTTGTATTGTTCTTCCCATGATGGATGTATGTTTATCTTGTAGATAGTAATAGTTATTTGACTGTATTATCTTGTAGATAGTACTAGTTTTTTTGTCTGTCTTACATGTAACGATGAATTGAGAATCAAGGACCCCAATTGAAATAAGCCAGTGGCTTTCTTGGGTTTTTATCCTGTTAGTTGACCTTGTATGTAATATGTACTTTCATGTACCTACTTCTGCAAATCTTCTAATAAAGTTTTCAATCAATCAAAAAACAGCTCAAAATAACCCATGAACTGACATATATGTTATCATGTTATCATATATATTATATATCATAAATCTAGATATACTTGCAGTGTGCGTGCGTGCCTGCGTGCGTGCATGTACATCCTTTCATTTGTTACAACCCCGGCTCAAAGGAACAAAGCAACATAAAGGACACAACACAACCAAGGTTTAAATGTAAAAGTAACTTGGTCTTTATTAACTCAACATAAGGAACTAAAGGGGAAATGGTGGTTGGGGAAGACACCATGATGTCACCGGTGATGTCACAGAGACGTCACAGAGTGGTAATCGGATCCATCATCGGAGGAGCTGCTGTGGTCGTTGCCATAGCGACCGCGCCTCGCCGGGCCGGACACGAAGTCCTCTACAGCCGCCAGCCTGGTCTCCATGGAGATGAGCTTGCTGAGGATCTCTGCCTGCACCTCCAGACCCTGGCGGACCATGGAGGGCATGGGGGAGGGGCGACGCTGGGGGAGGGGGGGGTCAGAGGTCAATTGGACGTCTGGGGGTTTTCGTTCTGAATGTCGTCACTGAATTGTTACTGCTGGGTCTTACCTCTCTCTCTCTCTCCCTCCTTCTCTCTCTCCATCCCTACCTCCTCTCTCTCTCCATCCCTCCCTCCTCTCTCTCTCTCTCTCTCCCTATCTATCTCCCTCTCTCTCTCCCTCCCTCCCTCCCTCTCTCCCTCCTCCCTCCCTCCTCTGTCTCTCTCTCCCTCCTCCTTTCCTCCCTCCTCTCCTCTCCTCCATCAGTTACCTGCTTGTGTTCATCCCCTCTACGGCTGCTGTTGGTTATGAAGCGGACCAGGCAGAACCCGACCAGGCAGAACCCGACCAGGACCCAGAGCAGACAGGACCAGTCCTGGACCAGCCAGGAGGAGGCCTCACTCCAGACCCCCTGGGCGGCCACACCCCCCCACGCCTGGGGGGGCATCTCCAGACCCACCTGGGACCAGGAGGAGGCCTCACTCCGGACCCCCTGGGCGGCGAGACCCCTCCACGCCTGGGGAAGCATCTCCATACCCGCCTGGGACCAGGAGGGAGAGCCAGACAACCTCTCACGGATCATCTCTGAACTCTCTTTATTTCTCTCTATTTATCTTTCCTTGGGTATTTAGTCTTTCTGACTCTCTCTTTTTCTCTGGGTAGCCTTTCTCTGTCTCTCTCTCTCTCTCTCTCTCTCTCTCTCTCTCTCTCTCTCTCTCTCTCTCTCTCTCTCTCTCTCTCTCTCTCTTTCTCTGGGTAATCACTCTTTCTGTATGACCTGTTCTCTCTCTATCTCTCTCTCTGTCTGTCTCTCTCTGTGTCCGGCTGACCAGCTAATGAACAGTTTCAGCTCTAACACGGGGTTCCAAGGTTCTGAGTGGAATTAGAACTCCACACATGGAATTCTGTGTCTTTGTTTGTCACTTGGAATCTTCCTCTTCCTATTGTGATGTCAGATGATTGTGCCCAGGCTTACAAACAACACTCCTCTGCTATATCATATAAGATATTCATTCCTTTAAAGACACTCCTTTTATTATTTTGAGGCTGAGAAAACATACATTTAATGGTGTAACTCATGTTAAAATAATTATTAAAATGTGGCTATAATTCATTTTGCATCCCCCCCTTAAAAGCTATTTACATAATTTACCTAATACTTTTTTCCTGTTTCATTCCACTTTATTCCACATAATTGTATTTACATATGGACTTTAATTCTTAGATTTTTTTTTCTGGATTGTTTAAGTTAATACCAACGTCTGGTGCATTGGCTCATTGGAAATACATTTACTGGACAAAATGTTGATGTGCTCAATACTTATTTCCCCCACTGTATATGATGTAAATAGGCAAACAAGGAACTGTATCATACGATTATGTCCAAAGAGATCTGCTTATAATGGCTAACATGGAAGTTCATCAACTGTCAAAATGTGTATTTTCTGCTTTTCATGACAAATGAGGAATTAGGCTTCGTTCACACGGCAGTGAAATGTGACCCAAATCCGATTTTTTTTTTTGCCGACATGCGACTCAGGACACATACAGTATATAATGGACTGTACAAATTAATTTTAAAAAGATGTCAATACTTCTCAGATTGGTATACGAAAAATATGATATGGTTATGATTGATATATACTTGTTAAGATGATTAGAATGTTTGTGTGGTTCCTTGACACCCATTTACCATGTAAAGTATGATGTACCATGTAAGGTATTTACCAGAGAAGTATGTACAGTCCATTATATGTGTCCTACACAGTTCATATAGAGCTACCTGGAGCTAGATGGAGCTACCTGGTGCTAGATGGAGCTACATGGAGCTAGATGGAGCTAGATGGAGCTACCTGGAGCTAGATGGAGCTACCTGGAGCTAGATGGAGCTACCTGGAGCTACCTGGAGCTAGATGGAGCTAGATGGAGCTACCTGGAGCTAGATGGAGCTACCTGGAGCTAGATGGAGCTCAGAGAACACAGACGGATGCAGCCTAGTTTAGAAAACAAGAAGTCCATAAAGATGCATTGAGATAGTTTCTCTGAAATTGGTTTTGCTTTATTCCATTACAGGCAGGGAAGTGGGGGGTAAGGAGTTAAATACATTCTCATTCGGGGACAGGGGGGGGGAGAGGGGGGAGGGTAGCAAACCAGGTAAACATGGACAAGACATAATTGAATTATTTCTCTTTCAGACAGACCCATTTCTAAATCTGTATTTTTTTTTCCAATTCCGTTAAATTTGTCCAATAAATCTGCCATATAGATCTGTCGTACTAAATAGATTCCTTTTTTTCTATATATATATGTCAATAATTGATATAGATTTTTTAATATACTCGTTATCATAATACAGCCATTTTTCTACATTATTCTATTGGAATTTTAATCTTCTTCTTTTTTTTTCTTCTTTTTTTTACAGAGACGGGAAACAAGACAATCTGCATATAAATAATGACACAAAGAAGACAGTGCTGTACATGTCATGGTGAAAAAGTACTGACTCTCCCCATTGGTGGTGTGGTGGTGTTAGATACACTGGAGCCTGTCGCCTGTCGCCGCCAACAGAGCTATGTTACACACTGATACTTCAACCCTGTGGTGGCTAGCCAGAGGCTGCTGTGTGAGCGTGGCTTTGGGGAGGTGTCATACTGCCGCAGAGGAGAAAAGCCTGCTGAATGACACCACAGTAAACCCATTTTCCCCCGCCGGTACAGCAATTACCCCACAGTGACCCCATTCAAACGGCTGTATTGTACCACGGGGTCACTTTCTGACCCCTCTCTCCCTATTAGAGAGTGTTTGCGATCACCATGGCAGCCTCGTGAACAGAGCTGCTCACTGTCACCATGCGCCGGCCAGTACTTCCCCACTCTGACAGAGATATTTCGCCACAGATATTCCCTTATTTTGAGAGCCGACAGCTGAAATCTCAGCCTGTCACTCCCACAACAACTGAATAAAAAATAAAAATAAAAAATCATAAAAAAAGAAAGCAAACCAATCTGTTACAAGAGTAATAATAATAATAATAAGGATAATAATACCATCAATAATAGCAATAATAATAGTGATAAACAACAACAATTATGGCAATAAATAATGTAGTTTGAGCCAACCAATGCAACAACTGATATGAAGTATGTTTGCCACATACGTTTTTTTTGTAAAAATGTAGTGAAATTCGGGCACACTACAGCCCTACCTATCCAGTCCAACCCCCCAACTACGCTGGAGATGAACCAGTTTAAAGGGAACCAAACAACCTGATATTCATAGATAATATTATGTGTCTGAGCCAGAGATAGCCTCTTTGAGAGAACTGATCTCATCATCTCTCTCTACAGTGCATCTCATGTTTTTTTCTCTCAGAACATTTGGGTTGGTACTGTAGTACAGAACACCTGGAGAGGAACATGTTTTTTGTAGGAAGTGTGCCATGGCAGTGTAGTAGGGATGGCTTCCCCTCCAGAGTGCTGTCTCTTATCACACAGTGTGCACGGGAATGGACTGATTAGCCAAAAGGAGAGATACTCACTATCAGTATCCCCTCTCTCTCTCTCTCTGAGCTCAACTTGGTACTTTGTTGTTTTTGTGTGGTCTAAATTTTTCCAGTATTCACATAGTACATACACAATATTAACAGCTTATAAATACATTTGGCAATACATTTTTTTGGCAAAAAGGGGGTTAAAATTGTGCATTTAGTGGATGTGTGGTTGTGTGTGCGTGTTCTGTGTGTGAAATGAGGGTGGCAAGAGTGACAAGAGTTTACTACTCTTTCAAAATGGAGTCTACCTTCCTCATGCACCACAAAAAGACAACCAAAAAGACAAAAATAAAAATAAAATACATCCAGAGGCATTCTTTAAAAATGGTCACAATCACTGTTTTAAGACACGTTAATTATCTCTCATATACACTCCTCCTCGTCACTTCCTGTTAGACCTGAGGAACTTCATCATAACATCTTCTCCCTCCTCCCTATTGGTTGGTCGGTGTCTGTCCTAGTCCTACGTACGTTACTTCCTGATATAAAAGATGTATTGACGTTTGGGGGGGGGGGGGTCTGATGGTGAAGGGTAATGTGGTGTGTTGTAGTGATGTGTCTGTAGTGATGTAAACCCCAACACCAACAAGTGTCCAACTCCATCCGTGTCCCTGTTCAGTCGTCCTGGTTTGAGGAAAGTCACATCACTGCATGGTTGTAACATGGTTGTAACATGGTTGTAACATGGTTGTAAGTAACACTGCCATGTTGATGATAAGTGAGCTAGTGTGTTCTGGAATGACAGTGCAGGGGGAGGGGTATTCCCCCCCCCCCCCCTCCCCCCCCCTCCCCTAAGCAGCACAGGCCCCTGGCATGCAGACAGAGATTTTTTTTTTTTTTAAAGTTATTAGCAATAGTGAAAATGCTATACACAGCATTCAACTTGGACACCTGAAAAAATGGAACAGAATTATTTCTCATCTCAAGTTCTATTATCTAAAGATTCTACTACTGTCTTTGTTTGTTGTCTCTGATGGATAAAACAGCATTGAGCTGATATGCATTCCATCGCATGCGTGTTCAGTGATAGTTTTTTCACAATACCGGATGGACGCACCGAGGGAGGGGGGAGAGAGAGATCTGGAGGTGGTGGAGGAGGGACTGGGGGAGGGGGTTGGAGGCAGGGGGGGGGTACTACACCCTACACCCTACACCATAGACGCTAGTGCGTTCTCTTCCGGGTAGGGACAAGTGGTGGAGGTTCGTAGTGTGTGTGTGGTGGGGGGAGGGGGGAGCGCTCCGTCGGAAGGAGAGAGGTCATTGAGCTCCCCGGAGGAGGAGAGGGGGAAGGAGGGCGAGAGGGAGATGCCGGAGGAGGGGTCGGTGGATCCGGCGAAGGTGCGGGGGGGCTTGGGGACCAGGTTAGGCTCCAGGGTGGCCCGGGCCAGCAGCTGCTTATCGTCCCCGTGCTGTCCCCCCTCCCCCTCCCCCGGCAACAACAACCCCTCTTCCTGCCCGTACGAGCCCCGGCCCGACTCGGACTCCCCGTCCGAGAGCTCCAGGGGGGGGGAGCCGCTGCCGTCCAGCCTGAAGAGAGAGTCCAGGTACTGGGCGAACTCCAGAACCGCCTGGCTGGGGTTCCCGTTGGACAGCTGGGCCGGAGGGGGGGAGGACGTGGACACTGATGGGTCTGTCTCCACCCTGCTGAGCTGCTGTGTCTCTATCTCCCAGTCCTCCTCCCCTCCTCCTCCTCCTACTTCTTCCTGTCCAGAGCCAGTTCGATGGCTGAGGCGGGGGGCGTTAGGAGGGGGGGTGCTGCTCGGACTGTAAACGGCGGGCATCTCCTGGGGGCACTCCTCCCCGTCCGGCACCGCAATCTCTGGGGGGGTGGCGGCGCCACCGCCGGCCTCTGGGGGTCTCTTCTCAACCTGGGGGAGGTGTGCACCTATGACGCTCTGTGCCAGCGGAGCCGGGAAGTGGTGGTGGTGGTGGTGGGGGTGGGAGGCACCGCCACCGTAGCGGGGGGTGGCGGGGGAAAGGTGCATGGGGTAGTCCGGGGTGGAGCCTCCGGCCTCCAGGGGGGTGAAGCCCCCGTACGGGCCCGTCTCCCCCAGCTCGTGCTCCTCCTCCTCCGGCGTGCCCTGGTGGTACAGGCAGTCAGCGGCCAGCAGCTCGGTGCGGGAGCTGAGGGAGGGGTTCTCCTCGGGGATGGGGGCGTTCAGGGAGAAGGGCAGGCAGCCCAGCATGGGGGACCCCCGCAGGGCAGCCGAGGAGCGGCGGGAGTCCAGGCTGTAGAGGGACTCGGCGTCCGACAGGCTCTCCATCACGGCCAGCGGCGCCTGGCGCTCTCTCAGCTCCACCGTGAGGCGTTCGCGCGCCCCCCGCAGGACCACCGGCACCGGGGGAGGGGGGCACTCGGCGAAACCGTCCAGGGAGATCTCGGAGCGGGCGCAGGAACTAAGGGGGAGGGGAGGGGAGGGGAGGATGGGAGAGAGGGAGGGGAGAGAGGAGAAGAGAGGGTGGGGAAGGGAGGAGAGGAGAGGAGAGGGGGAAGAGGAGGATGGGGAGGAGGGAAGGGTAAATAGGAGAAGAGGAATGGTTAAGGGTGGGGTGGGGAGGAGAGGAGAGGAGAGGAGGGGTTATGGGATTGGGGAACAGATCCAGAAAAATAGAGGGAAATGGGTCAGAATTTGGGTCGAGGACACATTCACGAGTGTGGAGGGTGGAGTGGAGTGGAGGGTTGTTGTGAAATTTAAAAACAGGGATAGTAGGTTAGATAGTACGTAGGTGGCAGATAGTAGTTGGCAGAAATGGAGAAGAATAGTCAAAGAATGAAAGAAAAATACAATACGGCAAGAATGAGGTAGGAGATGGATATGAGTGACATATAGAGAGGGGTTGAAGGGGAGGTTACAACACAATTCACCGTCACTAGAGTCCACTAGACTAGTTCTTCTCTAAACGGGCTAAACCAGAGAGGATACTACCATACGTAGCCAGAGGTCTGGAGTCAGTCAGCGAGCGTGCATGCATGCGGTGAGGGTGAGAGAGGACAGTGGAAAAAAGTTAACGCTTAACATGCTTTGCTGGAGTTTCACACAGAACACAACACACATACCGGAGGACAACACACATGTAAAGAGGGGTACCGCACGCCTATTAGCTGTCTCATAAACGTGACGTACGGCCGTGCATGCAGACGAACCGTACATAACTCATTGTGAATGTACACAGGCAGACGCACATTAGTCGGGGTCCCTCCCAAACCCCCACCCAACCCCCCTCCCTCACCCCCATCTCCATCCAAACTCCCACCCCCATCCAACCCCCACATCCAACCCCCCTCCCTCACCCAAAACCCCTCCCTCACCCCCACCTAACCAACTACCCTCACCCCCACCCCCTCCCTCACCCCCATCCAAACCCCCACCCCCATCCAACCCCCACACCCAACCCCCCTCCCTCACCCAAAACCCCTCCCTCACCCCCACCTAACCAACTACCCTCACCCCCACCCCCTCTCTCACTCCCATCCAAACCCACACCCCCAAAACCCCTCCCGAACCCCAAAACCCCTCCCGAACCCCCACCCAACCCCTCACCCGCACCCCCAACCCCCCCCCCCCACACTGGACTAACCGAACACTGCTGTTCCTGCGATGGTGGGGGACGGGCGTGGGTTCCAGGGAGGCCGGGGGGGGCCTGAAGATGACCTCAGGGTTCAGGTCCACCTCTGTAGGGCTCACCATTATCTTAGCGGCCGACAGCAGAGCGGTCTTCCCCTTGTTGTAGTTCTCCAACACCTGCCAATAAGATGGTCGGAAGGGGGGGTGGAGGGGGGAGTCAATTTACTGCCAACGGCATTGTTCTGACTTTATCGACACATCGTTTGAAAGCTCTAGAGGGACCGGGGGAGGAGGGAGGGAGTAGTCAATCAGAGAGAGCAACAACAACAAAAGATGGAGAGAAGAAGCAGCAGGAGGGAAGAGAGAAAAGGTCAAGACTGCACACGCAGTGGATCGAAAACGCCTGTCTTGTCGTTCGCAATAAGAAACTCTATCAGCAAGAACAGTGGGGAGCGGGTCGTATAATATATAGATTTGTTTAGAAACGTACCACAAAGACACGGAAAGTGCAAAGAAAAGGGGACGAGAGAGCAATTGTCAAGAAGAAGTTCATTTACAGAGGAGGCTGGAAGGTTAGCAGCGCTGTAACCACCCATGGTCATCTATCCCACCCAGTCATTCTCTGAACATGTTTACAATCACACTCCGAGCCCCTTGTGAACACCAGACACTCACCTTAACGTTGTTCCACAAGTAGGCTTACACACACACACACACACACACACACACACTTACGTTTGTGCATAATATCAAAGATATGCATAATGCATGTGTACTGAACACCGTAATAGGCTAAACCTATATATTTATGCTCTGATATCTATCTATCGATCTATCTGTCTGGTTAACATGTTGGTCATGAGACAAATAGAGCACTGTTGTGGTTCTATAAAGCATCAATGTTGACATCAGCATGAAATCATCTCTCACTGAAAACTGAAAAATGCTTTGGGTTGCTCAGGCTATATCTAAGACCACTAACACTGAATCCAACAGACACCAACATCCATTATATGAGTCATGCAGGTCTGAGTAGCTTCCTTGGGGTGTGACTGATTCAGATTAAATCATTGTATTCAGTGCTTTTGTCATGGACAAACCCTCATAATACCCCACATAAAACCCACATAATAAGTCAAATCTGTACAGAGACCCTTCCTAGCCTGACCATACAACGACACACACCACATACATACAGTCATATTACCACACGGTTAAATGTTTGTTTCTTTTTAATCAGTTAAACACATGAATGAAAAAAACACACAATAGAATGAATACATGAACACATACACGGGGCATGCAAACTCAATAAAACATCAGATTTATATGACAAATGATATACAACAATGTAATGAAATGTGAATTTCACAATGTCAAAAGGGACAAATGGAAGAAAAAATGGTAAACATCAAATGTAAAGAAAACAATAAGTTAAAAAGAGGAGTAGACGATGAATAGACATGCATGTTATATACAGTCAGTATGTGTCAAGGGAGAGAGACGGATAGGCTGTGAGTAATAAAAAACAATGATATAATGATGGATGACGTAAGACACAACAACAACAACAGAAATAAACATGCAATAAATGTACTGGTATCGGACGTCACTATGGCAACCTGCATACAGCACCACCAGAACCAGTAGTAGACCAGCGAGGCCCCCGACCAATGGCAACGTTTCCTCATAAGCGAAACAATAACGAAACACATTTCCTATTTCCTACTACGACCCTCAGTGGCACAGGGACCGTTACTGACCCACACCTGGACAGAAGCAAAGCGGAGGGACGAGAGAATAGAATATTCCAGTAATAATATTCCAGTTAATATAAACCGGTTGGTGCGTCTCACACAGCCGGGGGTCCTGAGGCACAGAGGGAGGATTTGGGGGGAGGGGGGGGGGGGCGGACGGTGGGGGACGACACAAACGTTGGAAGGTGAAAAATTCTGCACTGTCTCCTCTCCATCACACCGAGACTGTGTTCCCCAGAACTCGACGCACACTGAGGGCCTTCTCTGAGGGGCTTCTCTGAGGGGCTTCTCTGAGGGGCTTCTCTGAGGGGCTTCTCTGCACTCCCTTTAGCTGAGATGAATAGCATAAGTCCTCCATTCTAACAAGCACCTTGACAGGGAGGCAAACTGGCGGAAACGTCCAGAAAGGTGACAAAATGGTTTTTTTTGCTAGAGGAGAAAATGTACAGGGCGGCGGGGGTGTATCTGATCAGGAATCTTATCAGCACTTATGGACTGCCTCAGTGCCTAATTTGTCCAATCAAATTAACTTGGTCCCTCTTTATGATGTTGAACCCAGTGTGCGCTCCGGCGCTCTCAGAGCGAATTTACGAACGCAAGCATTAGACTGACCCTGCTAATTTAGCTAGTTTGCATTTGCAACCACCCTGCTTGAGATAGAGCACGCACGGGTCGATCTACCGTTTGATTTCATCAATGGTGATTAACGGAGGTAATTACAGACTGATTGATCTGTAGAAACAGTCAGTCGTCGCTGGGGGGGAAAAACAGGTGACTCGTGCAAATACCAGCTAGAGACGTGTGTGATATAACACAACAGAGCTGGGTTAAAACACCAGTCTTGAGGAGGGAAAATCACAAAGAAATAGAAGTCACTATAACTGAATTGTGTTTCTATGTCTGGTCATGCTGTTATGGGAGTGTATCTGCAGAGAAGGGAGGAGAGGAGGAGGAGGGGGAGGAGGGAGGGGGGGCACGACTAGACTCAGGGAAGCCTAGCACGTCCCCACTCAGGACATCTTGAGATGAGTCAATTAGAAAACCACAGGAACGGCCGCGGAATCAAGAGAGAAGAGAGAGGAGGGGGGGATGGAGGGGAGTTAGTGGTGGAAGAAACAAGGGTTACCATGGAAACCCCGCGTCGCATCTAGAGAAGAAGAAAAGCGTGCGTTAGTTAGCAAGTAGGGCCGTGTGTGGTGTGGTTTCTGAAAGAAAGAAATGCCCCCTAGTTGGCGCCAGAGAGCACAGGAGGCCTAACAGTAGGACAGGTTGTGTGTGAGATGACTAGGGAGGGGGTATGTGAGCTAGGGAGGAAGGAAGGGGGGGGGGGGGGGGCATTTGACAGTGGAGGGGTTAGAGGGAACATATGAACGTGGGTCACCGTTCATGCAAAAAGTCTATTTGCGGGGAAGGAGGGGTGTTGGGCTGTAGAGGACTAGTAGGAGGGGTTGTACTGGTTGCTATGCTAGCGCTGGGCGCAGGGGTAAGGGGGGGAGAGGACGGGGTCTGGAGTAACCCTGGAGATGAGGACACTAGGTCTGATTGGGCGGCACAGGGGGGACTCGCTACCTGAGACTCAGACAGAAGCTCTGCTATTGGACGAGGGACCAGATCGGGTTCACAAGGAGGAGAAGAAGGGCTGTTTGGATCCTGTGTGACAGAGGGTTGGTCTGCTAGGGGAGGGGTGTCGTCTAGAGGAATGCTAGTAAAACTATCTAGAAGAGTAGGGGTCGACGGCTGGTCTGTCGGGGTGATGGGTTGGGCGTACGGGGGAGGAGGGGTAGAGAGGTGGAGAGACAGACTATTGGAGGGGGGGGAGGTAGAGGACAGGTCTTTGTGGGTGTCAGAGGAGGAGGAGTCTGAGAACGGGGGGGTAGACGGTACATCTGTTTGGGAGATTATGAGCACAGCGCAGGAGGTGTGTTGGTTCGCCTCCGTTTCCGTCTCCATTTCCATCTCTGTGTCTGCCTGTTCAGAACTGGGACAAAATGGTTCCAGCACCTGCAGAGACAGGTAAGGATCACACACTAGGCAGGCAGGCACGCAGGCACACGCACGTACGTACGCACGCACGTACGGCAAAACACATAGCAGAGAACCGTGATTGTAACCCTGATTTTTTTAAAGCCACCCAATCGTGAACACAATAGCAGTCGAAACAGACCAGTGTGTGCTGACCCATATCCAACGACACGAGCGCCGTAGAAAAACAAATTAGTGGTTAATTCGATGTGAAAATGTTCCCAAAGCATTGTTAGCGGGAAAAATATTTTTTAGCAGAAAACAAACAAACACATGTACATCCATAGAGAGCTCATCTTGTTGTCTTGATTTTTTCCACAAAGCAAAAATCACCCACAATGCATTTGTCGCAGTGCTCTTCCCTTTGCCTGTCCTGTTTGTCACCTTAACCCACATAGACCGGTGCCGTTATCCACAGACAAAAGATCCGCATACATCATTTCAAAAGCTCTCATCATGCCAATATAAACATTTACACACACACACACGCACACACAGCACTCGAGTTGAGGGGGGATGGCATCCAAATAAAAATGGTCAAAATCATTTGAAAAATGATCTCGTCAAATCACCCTGATTTCCATCCCTTATGTCATTTTATTAATGAACGTGGTATTACTGCTATTTCAACATTTAGTTTTGCGCATATTGAGTAAAATACTGTGGGCGAGGGGTGGGGGGGCACGCACACATGCAATGACATTTTTACCAAGTCACTGACACTGAAGTCACTGACGATGTGGATGTGGGGATGCAAAAATTGTCCCCATATGATAAAATCCACCATCCCCCCTGATTTACTTTTACAACTTGAGTACTGCACGCACGCACACACACACACACACACACACACACACACACACACACACACACACACACACACACGCACACGTACAAACAAATGAGCACAGACCTTGTTGAGGCCTTCCATGACCATGTGAGGCATGTGTTCGTTGAGCATGGCCGGGGAGATGATCACCTCGTCAAACGCCTTGTTGTCCCCCCAGAGGGCTGAGTAGGTGGGCTCCTCCTGGCCACAGCTGGAAACACACACAGAACAGGTCAAAGGTCATTTGCTCAAAAGCCAGTAACCACGTCAGTATGGTTAGCGAACATCTCATGACTAAATCATATCTTTTTTAGAGTGACTTTTAGAGTGACTAAATTGAGCTTTTAGGGTAGTAACCTATATTTCTTGTCTTGTGTCAGGGGTCACACAAGCTGTGTGTTCAACCGCTTTGTAGCATAATACACTCACCGGACAATTTATTAGGTACACCTTGCTAATAGCAGGTTGGACCCCCTCTTTTGCCGTCAGAACTGCCTTAATTCCTCGTGGCATAGATTCAACAAGGTGCTGGCAAAATTCCTCCGAGATTTCGGTCCATATTGACATGAAAGCATCACGCAGTTGCTGCAGATTTGTGCCAAGAAAATATCCCCCGCACCATTACACCACCACCACCATATAACACCATTACACCACCACCACCATATAACACCATTACACCAGCACCACCATTTTCACCCAGAGAACTCCCGCTCACTGGATACTTCCTTTTTTTCTGACCATTCTCTGGTTGTGCGGGAGAATCCCAGTAGATCAGCACTTTCTTAAAATACTCAAAACAGCCCGTCTGGCACCAACACCCATGCCACTGTTCAAAGTCACTTAAATCACGTTTCTTTCCCATTCTGATGCTTGGTTTGAACTTCAGCAGATCATCTTGACCATGTCTACATGCCTAAATGCATTGAGTTGCTGCCATACCGTGATTTGCTGATTAGATATTTGCTTTAACGTGCAGTTGTAGGGTGTAAGGTAAGGTGTACCTAATAAAGTGGCCGGTGATTGTATATATATATCCTTGTACTGTACCCCTCCCACCCTTCTAGTTTCTAGTTGTCTCACCATGACTCTGGGGGGTGGTTGTGGACCACGTGGATGACCCTCCCGGGGGGGTAGAGGGGCGTGGAGGCAGACAGGGCGATGCTGAGGTCGCTGGGGTGCAGCCAGAGGCGGGTGCTGGGGGGGGCGGGGGCGGCCTGGGGCTGAGTGTCGTCGTCCGTCGGCAGCTCTGACTTCGGGATGCACTTGGTGCCCCCCACGATGATCCTCCACTGTCAGAGGAAACCAGAGTTTAACAACCAGCAGGGCGCGACAGAGCTGTGTTGTCTAAAACACACAAATACCCCCCCTGTTCTACACCGAGGCTGGTTTGAGGGGCTGGTTTGGGAACGGCGGCCCCTAATCTGGAACCAGTTGTTCGCGTTTGACAGGAAAACTGGTTCCAGAGTGGCACCGACACTTGGCTGCTCTAGAATAAAGAACCGTTTACGTCAGAGGAGCTAGGGGGCGGGATTATCGTGACCAAACAGTATAGTATAGAGTGATGTAATGACGTGGCTCTCTAAAAAGCAAACCGTCGAACCAACTGCCAACCAACACTAGGACCACAGCCCAGAACCAGACCTCGGTTGGCGTTGCAGGAAAAGGGGGTAAAAGTGATGTATTACTCAGTACAGTAACTCAACAGTCTGCTCTGCTGATAGAAATGTCACCTTTGGCTTGTTGCTCTTCTGTAGGACTTCCAGCAGGTGGCGCCGAAACCCCTCCAGCTGTGAGAGGCCGATCCTGAGAGACACAAGCAGCGGTTCACTTGATATGCCCTGGATAGAGCAGCATAGGAGGCTGAGGGGAGTTATGAAATATGAACGAACTGACTCACCTTGGGACCAAGTCCTTCCCCAACACCACAGAGGTGACGAACTCTTTCGAGTACTCCATGGCATCCTCACTGGAAAACAAGAGGAGGGGAGGAAAGTGAGAGACACACTAACGAGAGAGAGAGAGAGAGAGAGAGAGAGAGAGAGAGAGAGAGAGAGAGAGAGAGAGAGAGACGTTGGACAAATATAATTTGTCTCTCTGGGAGAGCGAGAGGTTTTCTGTTCCTCTCTACCTCCGTCACGACACAAAATCGTGTCCGAATTTCCAATCCCCCCCTTTTTTTGTTTCTTCCAACGGCCAGAAATTGAGGCTGTCTGATCTCACCGGGCTAAATAATTCAACGCCTCTCCGCAGCACGTCGTATTGACGTAGGGTGAGGCATCAAGGCCCGTGATGCGATGCGGCGGCCTTCAGAATAAAGCTTTATTGACACGAGGCAGATATCAACGTAGGCGGTGTGGCGTCATAAAAGGGAAAACGTTCAACGTTAAAAGACGAGGAGCGAATCGCTAAAGACAACTATTACGTGTACATTAAACGGGTCTAAAAGTGCAGAACGTTCCATGCCGACTGCTTTATACGATACGAAGCGGAGGACAATGCAAAATTATTCTCCACCCTCATTTTGATCTGCTACTGTTACTGTGTCGTAGCACCTGTCTAACCACAAATTACCATCTCTCTGAGCAGCCCTGGCAGTGCAGCGAGGCATGTAATAATATCTTCCCGACAGTTAAGCTGCCATTTTATGGAGGACTGTTCAGCCTCCGTGCGAAAATGGGCAGAACAATGATGGGATAGTAGCCAGCGTCTAGTTTAGGTGAAGGATGCGGTCAAGTACATGAGGCACATTCAGATTCACATTCACATTCACTACAATCTTCTCGCCATTTCTAAGACTATTGTCTATGTGAGTGAGTTCAATGTTAGGCCCTTTCCCGTGTTCAGCTATTACATCGCTATCACAGTCAGTCCATTTACATTTACATTTTGGGCATTTAGCAGACGGCCTTATTCCAAAGCGACTTACAATCGATACATTTGACTATAAGCAAGTGAATCATCAATCCAACCAGTCGTAGCAGGAAGGGTAATCTAGCTCAGGCCCGGGGCCATTGGCAGTCGTCAGGATAGAAGAAGAATGATTTTTTTTGACACAGGAGAAACAGTACAAGGGGGCGAAGTAGATGTCTCAGGAGACACAGTGCTGGGGGGTAGTAGATGTCTCAGGAGACACAGTGCTGGGGGGTAGTAGATGTCTCAGGAGACACAGTGCTGGGGGGTAGTAGATGTCTCAGGAGACACAGTGCTGGGGGGTAGTAGATGTCTCAGGAGACACAGTGCAGAGGGGGTAGTAGATGTCTCAGGAGACACAGTGCTGGGGGGTAGTAGATGTCTCAGGAGACACAGTGCTGGGGGGTAGTAGATGTCTCAGGAGACACAGTGCAGGGGGGGTAGTAGATGTCTCAGGAGACACAGTGCTGGGGGGTAGTAGATGTCTCAGGAGACACAGTGCTGGGGGGGTAGTAGATGTCTCAGGAGACACAGTGCTGGGGGGGTAGTAGATGTCTCAGGAGACACAGTGCTGGGGGTAAGTAGATGTCTCAGGAGACACAGTGCTGGGGGGTAGATGTCTCAGGAGACACAGTGCTGGGGGGGTAGTAGATGTCTCAGGAGACACAGTACTGGGGGGGTAGTAGATGTCTCAGGAGACACAGTGCAGGGGGGGTAGTAGATGTCTCAGGAGACACAGTGCTGGGGGGTAGTAGATGTCTCAGGTCTGAGACACAGTGCTGGGGGGTAGTAGATGTCTCAAGAGGAGCAGTTAAGGTGTAGCCTGAAGAGATGGGTCTTCAGTCTCTCAGTACCGTGAGCCAATTAACTACTATTGGGATTGAGGGGTTGATGAGTTCGATATTATTGGCCTCCCCCAGTCTCCCCGCTCCTG
>NC_137689.1:5552930-5592930 GCF_963989245.1 Nansenia antarctica | reverse complement strand
GTAAACAGTTTGGAGTGCTGCTCCGTGTGCTGTGAGTGGCGGTGTCTGTGTGTGTGTGTGTGTGTGTGTGTGTGTGTGTGTGTGTGTGTGTGTTGTCAGTGTGGTCTATTGTCTGGCTGCCTGTGTGAGAGTGAGTGGGCTCCGGCAGAGAGGCCAGAGAGGTATTGTCCCGGTGGATTACCACTTTTGTCAATGCTGATGAATGTGAAATGTGAAACCGGCGTAAGTGCTTTACAGAACGGAGGGCGAGCGGACGGACGGACGGACCGCGGACTGTACGGGGTGGACTTACGGACACGAGCTGGCCAGGCGGCAGAGGCCGCACGCGGGCTTCCTCATCAGGTACATGGGCCAGCCGTACGCTGCCAGGGCAAACAGCATGTAGTAACACACCTCCTTGTACATGCCCATCTCAGACTGACAGAGGGAGGGAGGGAGGGGGAGAGAGAGGGAGGGAGGGAGGGAGGGGGAGAGAGAGAGAGGGAGGGGGAGAGAGAGAGAGGGAGAGGGAGGGAGGGAAGGATGGAGGGAGGGAGGGAGGGAAGGATGGAGGGAGGGAGGGAGAGAGAGAGAGGGAGGGAGGGAGAGAGAGGGAGAGAGGGAGGAGGGAGAGAGAGAGAAAGAAAGAGAGAGAGAGACACATAGCACACACAGTTAACACACATATTTGCCCAAGCCGTAGCAAGATCAACCTAAGCACCTCCACACACACACACACACACACACACACACACACACACACACACACACACACACACACACACACACACACACTCACCGAATTCTTAAGGTCCAGGTATTTGGTGTTGCGGGTGACAGGCATTCCGGATAAGAAGGCTAAAATGTCATTGTTGGCCTGAGGGATGAAAAACAAACATTACAGCCACAGCACACACCGGCACACACACACACACCCCCGACTCCTCCACCTCCCTGTACTGTCCATATTCCTCCCTCTCTCCTTCCCTCTGACCAGCTCAGTGGCCTTGTGGTTAGAGTGTCCGCCCTAAGATTGGAAGGTTGTGAGTTCGATCCCCGGCTGAGTCATAATACCAAAGACTATAAAAATTATACCCGATGCCTCCCTGCTTGGCACTCAGCATTAAGGGTTGGATTGAGGGGGTAAGACCCTGCGACATACCAGCGTCATGTCCAGGGGGTGTACTTGTACATCAAGCTGCCTCACGCTACGGAAACAGGATATAGGTTCCTGCCCCCTAAGGGCCGTTAGGCTCGAGAACCATCGTTAGGCTCGAGAACCATCGTTAGGCTCGGGAACCATCGTTAGGCTCGAGAACCATCGTTAGGCTCGAGAACCATCGTTAGGCTCGAGAACCATCGTTAGGCTCGAGAACCATCGTTAGGCTCGGGAACCGTCGGTTCTCAAGGCTACTTACTTTGTCTTCTCTCCATCCCTCTCCCCTCTCCTTCGCGTCCCCGCTCACCTGGTCCAAGATGGCCGACCTCTTGGACCGCTGCCTCTGGCGGAGGAGCACCAGGCCGGCGATGATGTCACTAGGCACGATGTCCAGGTCTCTGAAGAACTCAGCGAACAGGCTGGCCACCTCAGAGTAGGCGTCCTGGGAGGACGGAGCGAGATGTTACAACCATGGTAGCATAGCATGGTAGCATAATCATGGTAGCATAGCGTCCTGGGAGGACGGAGCCAGACATTGTGACACAGTCTGATCATTTGGTCCGCATATCGGCAACCAATCAAAATGTTAGGACTTTTCTTTTGAAACACGGAAGTACGTTTCAACGTTGTTGAGAATCACAACACAAACTCGCTAGTCGAGCCAAAATACTGCAACAACGCAATGGATTGGGTGAGTAATCCCCCACTGCTACCTAGTTAACTAGAACACTACTTTACATTGTTAGCAGGCTCACAAAACAAGCTGTGTTAGTTGACTAGCGACGTGTCATTGATTTTCAACGACGCGGAAATGTATTCACATTTTTCGAGAGAAAAGTCTGATCATTACATCAGATCCCGATATGACGACCATACCAATGTGGACCAATGTGTCAAATTATAGTTTCAAGTTTCAAGTTGATTTGTTACATCACATTACACAAGTGTTAACAAAGTAAAATTCTTAGGCTTCGGATCCTGACATTACATTGCAGCGCAATGGGCATTTTCTGCTTCTATCACGACGACTGCCAATAGCCCCTGGCCTGAGCTAGATTACTCTTCCTGCTACGACTGATGGATTGATGATTCACTTGCTTAGTCAAATGTATTGATTATAAGTCGCTTTGGGAATAAGGCGTCGGCTAAATGCCCAAAATGTAAATGCCAAAAATGTAGAGCATAATAAATCAAGCATAATTCAAGATAAAACGCGTCAGTAGAAGGCTACAGGACAAAAAATTATAATAATAGGCATAGTACAAGATTAAGGCCGCGTTAGTGCAGGTAAGGCAAGGCAAGGAAGAGTTCACAGTGGTAACCATGGTAGCATAGCTGGTGTAGTTTGTATTGGATGTCTTCATGCTGTCTATGTATTATAATTTTCCTGTCAGAGCACGACTTCTGCTACATCCAGCACTCGAGTTGAGGGGGGATGAGGGGGGCTGGCATCCCCCCTGAATTAAAAACAGTCAAAATCATCCCCCTTCCAAAACTGCCATCCCCACTTTCCATCCCTTATGTCATTTTACCAATGAACGTGGTATTACTGCTATTTCAACATTTAGTTTTGTGCATATTGAGTAAAATACTGTGGGCGAGGGAGGGGGGCACGCAATGACATTTTTACCAAGTCACTGACACTGAAGTCACTGACGCTGAAGTCACTGACGCTGTGGGGATGCCAAAATTGTCCCCATATGATAAAATCCACCATCCCCCCTGATTTTCTTTTACAACTTGAGTACTGACTACTCCTACAACTACAGTACCAAAAGCAAATTTGCCACTCGGCAAACACCAACGTCAGCTGTGTGACAATTGAAGAGTGTTTGATCTGAAGCGATGCTAAGTAGCAGCTCTGTATTTCCATATATCAGCGCAAAGCACTTTGAGACCAAGTGAGATTTATTTTTGGGGCTCGATAGAAGTACAGAAATGTAGACTGACCGCATGTCGTGACTGACTATCAAAGGAAAATAACCGACCAGACACAACGGTGGTTAACAGATGGAGAAAGAGGATGTTTCTCTGTTTTCACTTCTTCTTCATCATCTTCTGCATTAACCACAGTACGTGACTGTACGTGTGTGTGATATCATTCCTCTTTAATTGCTCTCTCAATACTGCAGCTGCATTTCTGCAGAATGCCTGTCAAAGCTTTTCATTACGTTACCCTAAAGTGTGTGTGTGTGTGTGTGTGTGTGTGTGTGTGTGTGTGTGTGTGTGCCATGTATATAAATGCACCATGAGGGGTCTGAGAATTGTCTAAAAGAAAGGCCAAACAAGTTGCCAAATTTTGCTCTGTCTCAGCTATCATTGGCAGCTTGGCCGTGTGGAGAAGGAGGTGTTATGTGTGCCCTTGAGTGTTCAGTGCTGCTTAGCCCCGAAATATTTGATTCCCTGTTTGTGTAATATAATTTGTGGAACCAAATAAAGTATTCAAATATGTGCATAAGTGTGTGCTTGCTTGCATGAATGCACAAGCACATGGGTCCATATGTGTGTGTGTGTGTGTATGTGTGTGTGTGTGTGTGTGTGTGTGTGTGTGTGTGTGTGTGTGTGTGTGTGTGTGTGTGTGTGTGTGTGTGTGTGTACTCACAGACTGTGTGTCCTGGGCCCGGGTGCAGCACATGAAGAACTTGAGCCTCCTGCTCCAGCTGCTGGCCTGACCCTCCTCCAGCCTGTGTCTGAGGACGAGAGAGGAGGGACAGGCTGAGACCTGAGGGAGGGTGTGTGTGTGTGTGTGTGTGTGTGTGTGTGTGTGTGTGTGTGTCTGAGGAGAGAGAGGAGGACAGGGTGAGACCTGGGGTGTGTGTCTGGTGTTTGTGGAGAACCAAGGGTACCTGCAGGTGTAGATGTGTGTGAGTGTGTGTGTGTGTGTGTGTGTGTGTGTGTGTGTGTGTGTGTGTGTGTGTGTGTGTGTGTGTGTGTGTGTAGGTGTGTGTGTGTGTGTGTGTGTGTAGGTGTGTGTGTACCTGAGGGTGTAGGGGTGTCTGTGTGTGTGTGTGTGTGTGTGTGTGTGTGTGGGTGTGCGTGTACGTGTGTAGGTGTGTGTGTGTGTGTGTGTGTGCACCTGAGGGTGTAGGTGTGTGTGTGTGTGTGTGTGTGTGTGTGTGTGTGTGTGTGTGTGTGTACCTGAGGGTGTAGGTGGTCAGGTTGCGTTGGCGGCGGCGGGTGGCCTTCAGTTTGACGAAGGTTCGTCCCGTGGGGTCGAAGGTGCACATCAGGGTGAAGAACACGCTGAAGATCACCAGCCAGTTGCACACCACAATACCTGGAGGGGGGGAGAGATGTACTGTTTACACACCACATATTCAAATAAGAAAGACTCTCCTCCATTACTTTGCTTGTACCGTATGCTTCCATCCTTTGGTGTCAAAATCTCGCTCCAACATTATTGGAGTCCAGCAGAGTGACTTAAACCCTCTCTGGGAGAGACGTGTGGTCCAGAAGGCCAGAGGACTTACTGCCCTACAAGGCCACGTCCTGTCTAGTGAATTCAGGCTACTGCCATCAGGACGGCGCTATCAGGCGCCCCCCCAGAAGGACAAACCGTTACGCCAAATATTTTATTCCTTCAGCCATTCAGCTGCTAAATGAGTAGACCCAGCAGGGAAAGAGGGGGTCCTGCCATCTCCTGTGCACTTTTTACTTTTTATGCACTTTTTATTTTTTATGCACTTTTTTTGCATCCTTGAACTGTTCTTAAACTTGAATTGTAAACCTATGCACTTTTTATGTATTTCTTGAACTGTTCTTAAACTTGAACTGTTGGACTTGCACTTGTGAACGGTGGACTGGGTGTTGAGCTCCAGTGATGAATGCTTTTGTTGTGTGATCGTGTGTTTGTGGCCGTGAACTGTGGAAACTGAATTGCCCTTCGGGGATAAATAAAGTATTCTGTATCTGTATCTCTCACTGCAAATTCCATCGCAAGATTCAAGACCACGTTCCCCCCTCATGCGACCCCCCCCACTCACCCAACGCCAGGTTCTTGGCAGTCACATCAGAGCATGGTATATAGTACTGGACGAGCCAGGCGATTCCCACAACTGCATAAACCAACTCCACCAACAGAATGGCTAGAGAGAGAGAGAGAGGGAGGGAGGGAGGGGGTGAAAAAGAGAGAACACATTAATCAATATTCCAAAGTCAGACAGACTGGGAGCAGGGAGAGATGGGATATCTGGGTTTCTATCGCCGGGGCGTACACGCTGCTGCACAGTTTCTCAAATCTTAAAGGCGGAGAGAACCTCACATCACCCTTGTGAAAAATCGTTTCGTCTTGCTGTTGTTCTCTCTCTCCGAGGCGAGGGCCGTCACACTCCACAGATTGATTTCATACATCGGCGTACGGTCGGATTGATATGATGTGATCCAGATCTGTCTTCATCGACATGTCAATGTTTTTAAAGTTGTTGGGGTTTTTTCTGAGTGGGGCAGTCGCACCCATATTTTTCATTTTTATTGGACAGATATAATGAAGACAGACAGGAAAGTAAGGAGAAGAAGGGAGAGAGAGGGCATGTCAGCAGGGCATGGGCCGGATTCGAACGACGTGGGCATATGTGGGCACTGTAGACCGCGGTGCTAGACCACTGGACCACCACAAGCGCTTTGAGTTGCATCCGTGTACGAAAGGCGCTATATAAATAAAGTTTCACTTCACTTCACCCCAGGCCACGGCTATCAATGTTTATACAGTAGCGAGAGATGACGGGGAGAAAGGCGTGGCTCAAAGAGTGATGAGGATCAAGAGATTTTACTGGTTAACTTGACGGGCATGTGTTTGTGTTAGAATAACAAGATATACACATTGTTCATTTATGTTGTAGTTAACTTATTGTTGTATGTGATAGTGTGTACTAAGACAACGCAACGTAGTTTGGCATCTAACCAGATAGTGCAAAAGATATTTACTAGTATTACTTAAGCTACGTTTTTTGGGTTCCAGCTTGATTCATTTCCACGTAAATAGATTTCCTGGCAGGATCTCATTTTTAAGACCTAGCACCTAATTTTTAGCCCGAATAACTGACATTTGGGACCTTTTTAGGCCTTACGAATTGGATTGCTGGATTTTAGACTTTAAGGCTTTTTAAGACCAGCGCGGGAACCCTGCTCATGGTAAATTGCTTACTTATCTAGGCCAGAACAGAACAGAGCAGCGCATCACAACCCAACCACACTGACAGCAGTTTACACGCACCCACCCACACCCACAGCCACAGCCACACCCACACACACCCACCCACACCCACCCACACCGACACCAACACACCCACACACCCACACACCCACACACCCACACACCCACACACCCACACACCCACACAGGCCTCTCTGTGTCTCACCTAGTCGTATGTAGAGGACGTACTGCACAGCCTCCCTGGGCTGCGTGTAGAGGATGCTGCCTCTCATACTCAGCCACATGATGGCGCTCTCACAGATCAGGCAGCTGACCAGGATGCCCAGGTACCCCCGGCCGTGGTCCACCAGGGTCACCGAGCATGACTGGTCCGAGCCGTAGGGCAGGCCGAACAGGACCACGGACAGAACCACCAACCTGGGGGGAGCGGAGAGGGAGGGGGGGAGTGGAGAGGGAGGGGGCGAGGATGTGATACACTGACCGACACCACACGACCGCACACAGACACACACTGACACACGATGCATGCACGGACGCACGCACGGACGCACGCACGCACACACACACCACACACACACACACACTTACCAAACGCACGCATGCAAAACACACACGCAGACCACGCACGCACACACACACGCACACCCCACACACCCACACTTACCAGACGCAGTGCAGTAGGAAGAGGAAGAGGGCGGGCAGCACCAGGTCATCACTGCCAACTGACCAGCGCCGCCTAAACATCACCATGCCCGGCATCACTGCCCTGTAGAGAGGGAAGGAGGGAGGGAGGGAAGGAGGGAGGGAGGGACGGAGGGAGAGAGAGAGGGAGAGAAAACAACACTTACTGCATGTCTAGCAAAACCTCAAACGACACCTAAAATAGTTTTAACCTCTGTTTTTTTTTAGCACACGCTTCAACATTCAGCCTGCCCTGCATCCTTCTCCTCAGAGGAAGAAGAGGCGAGAGCGAAGAGAGAAACTGGAAACACTCTTTCACCACTGGCACAGGGTTACATAACAGGCCAGCAGCTCTCCTCAAAGGTCTGCAGCATCAGAAAGACTTTCAGCAGTCTCTCTCTCTCTCTCTCTCTCTCTCTCACACACGTCTCTCCTTCACATTCTGAACCGCTCCAGATGGAAAAAGAGAGAGAGGGGTGGGGGAAGGGGAAGGGGGGGGGGGGGCTGAAATGGAAATATGGAAGGCGAGAGAGAGAGAGAGCGAGAGAGAGAGAGAGTGATGAGGAGAGAAAAAGAGAGGGGTGGATGGAGATGAGACAGAGGAAGGAAGGAAGGAGGAAGTGAGAGAAGGGAGAAAGGAGGGAGGGAGGGAGTGACGGACGGGTGAAGGACTTTGGTAAGAGAGAAAGTGAAGCAGGTAACGAAGGGCAGTGAGGGGCGACGCGCTTTGTCATCGGACGGTTGGCTACATGCTACGACGTGAATAGGCCTATTCTCTCTCGCTCTCTTCTAAAGGGCACTCCAAACGCATTAGGGCCTAGACTGAACTGAACTGAACTGGAGGAAGAGCAGAGAGAGAGAGAGAGAGAGATGGAGAGAGATGGAGAGAGAGAGAGAGAGAGAGAGAGAGAGAGAGAGAGAGAGAGAGAGAGAGAGGGCTGGAGAGCGAGAGAGAGAGCTTAGCTCAGCTTGCTTACGTGTGTTTTTTTGTCAAGTGTGATGTTGGGGTACCTTGTCTCAGCCACGTGTTCTTAGAATATTTAAATGTTTTATTTTAACTAATGACGTTACTTTTCAGGATGCCATGTTGCAACTGGCCGGGGACTTCAGCTGAAAATTAGCCGACTAGGCTAACGCTGCCTTTTTTACTGTATTTTATATGGTTCATGTATTTGGATTGTCCTTGATATAATAAACTAATAAACTAAACTAAACTAGAGAGGAAGAGCAGAGAGAGAGAGAGACATTGAGAGAGAGAGAGGTCCACCAGAGAGGGAGAGAGAGAGAGAGAGGTCCACCAGAGAGGGAGAGAGACAGAGAGAGAGAGAGAGAGAGAGAGAGAGAGAGAGAGAGAGAGAGAGAGAGAGAGAGAGAGAGAGAGAGAGAGAGAGAGAGAGAGAGCATGAGGGCATTGGACAGTTAGGTTAATGTGGTGTGCTGCTGTTTGCACATTTGGTCAGAACAGAAGCGAAGCTTTGACCCACTGTCACCAAACACACGTCTACTGGGGGAAAATAATGTGTAAATAAGGAAACGCCCCATGCCAAGGCGGCATTAGAGGATTTAACTACAGGGCAGAGGCAGAGATCCTACAGCTTGTATAAAGCAGGCCAAGCAACAAACTCCATTTACACTATTTTCTTTGAAGAACAACAATATCTAGAGGAAGAAGGCCTCGGAAATTGTTGTTTCCACACCCTTAGACGGGTCTGGCGGTCCTCCTGCTGCAGTTGGGTTAACGGGCTCCACACTCTGCCTCACTCCCTGCCACATGACTTCCTGTCAACTCCCCGTGGGTGTGAGTCACATAAAATAGGGAACAAGAGGAGGAGGAGGAGGAGGAGGAGAGAGGGGGGGAAGAAAAGAAAAGGAAAGAAAAGAAGGAGAGTGAGAGAGAGAACGAGAGAGAGACAGAGAGAGAGAAAGAGGTAGAGGGAGAGAGAGAGACAGAGAGAGAGAGAGAGAGAGAGAGAAAGAGGTAGAGGGAGAGAGAGAGACAGAGAGAGAGAGAGAGAGAGAGAGAAAGAGGTAGAGGGAGAGAGAGAGACAGAGAGAGAGAGGAGAGAGACAGAGAGAGAGAGAAAGAGGTAGAGGGAGAGAGAGAGACAGAGAGAGAGAGAGAGAGAGAAAGAGGTAGAGGGAGAGAGAGAGACAGAGAGAGAGAGAGGAGAGAGACAGAGAGAGAGAGAGAGGAAAGGAGGGAATAGAAAGAGAGTGTTTTGGCCTAATTGAAATGGGGCACAATCAGGCTAATGAACCCTAGCGGATCCCACAGAGCGGAGAGAGAGAGAGAGAG
Organism: Nansenia antarctica; assembly: GCF_963989245.1. Classification (NCBI taxonomy): domain Eukaryota; kingdom Metazoa; phylum Chordata; class Actinopteri; order Argentiniformes; family Microstomatidae; genus Nansenia; species Nansenia antarctica. The sequence continues at coordinate 5,583,663 of NC_137689.1, read as the reverse complement.
TCAACCGCTAGGGACAGTGACATCATCGTCGTCATCAGTGGTCTTGCCATTCGTCACCACAGGCCTCTGTTGTTGAGATGTGGGTTGTTTCAGCCCCATGGGGAACCTCACCAGTGGAACAATAATCATGTGACCTTAATTGGATAGGCTGTATCAATAGGATCAGTACAGCACACACACACACATACATACACACATATACACACACACTCCCCTCGTACTGCAAAGGCCATCAGAGGAGTAGTTTTTATTCCTATAAATTAGGGGTGTAACAGATCACGGATGATCCGTGACCGTACGGATCGCCCTCCACGGTTCGGCACGAATGTGTACCTCGGATCAATTGCAAAATTTAAACAAGTAATAATATTACTTATACAACAGTTAGTTCCGACCAAGTAATTTGATTGGACAAGAGGCATTCCATGAGTGCTGATATACAGTATAACAGCACTGGGACTTTTAACTAGGACTTTTAACTATCTCTGTATCACTCCGCCGCACAGATGTTCTACTAAATGACCGTTAATTAGACTACATGTTTGTGTTCAGGTTACTAGGCAACAGTCCATTTGAAGTTCAGTTGCGGAACTATTTTTATTTTATTTTTATGATTAAATAAACAAACAAATCATAATCTGTTGTCGCTTATTACTGTTAACTAATAAATCGCGCTGTAGAACTGTTGTATAAAAGCAATATCACAGGAGAGGGAGTGTGTTATACTGAATATCAGCACGGCTGTGATCGTCTTCGGTACTCGGTCTGCGGACTCGTACCTACGACCGAATCACAGCCGTGCTGATATTCAGTATAACACACTCCCTCTCCTGTGATATTGCTTAATTAGCTAATATTAGTTAATATCTCTTGTAAATCACAATGTACAGTACAGGCCAAAAGTTTGGACACACCTTCTCATTCAATGCGTTTCCTTTATTTTCATGACTATTTGGTACATTGTAGATTCTCACTGAAGGCATCAAAACTATGAATGAACACATAGGAATTATGTATTTAACAATAAAGTGTGAAATAACTCTAAATATGTCTTATATTTTAGATTCCTCAAAGTAGCCACCCTTTGCTTTTTTGTTGTTAATAAAGTATATAATAATAATATTTAATATAATGTGTTAATAATCATATGTTATTATATATATATTTAATATTATTATTATATATTTTATTAACAACAACAAAAAACGTTGTTTACTCACTACACGTGAAGTTGGGAGAAGAACTCGAAATGCCTCCCTCGTCATTTAAATCCCAACTATGACGGGAGGCACGAAAAAGGCAGCTCGACAACTTCTGATAATGTAGCCATTTTTTTCATACCATGTTCAAAGGAAGGGTTCACTTTATTATTTAGTTAAAAGTGGCATAAAACATGTTTATTCGTCTGCTTTAAAGTTCACTGCTGCAACCAGGCGCCTCCCTCTCTCATATTGCAATAATTTAAGCTGAATGTGTATTTCAGTATAATATGTAATTTTTGAGCATAGAATATGTTATTACCAGTTTTGACATCTTGAATGTTGTTGAAAAAGCAGTTTTTATAAAAAATAAAAACAATTGTGTTGATCCGAAAAATGATCCGATCCGTGACGAAAAAAACGTGATCCGATCCGATCCGTGAGTTAGGTGATCCGTTACACCCCTAGGCCTAGACTTATAGGCAAGACAGTAGGGGCAGAAACGGTATGGTACAGATGTGGTTTTAGTTGTCATCCTGCTGTTTACATCCTCTTATAGAAGCTAAACACACTAATACAACTCTCCTCACAGTTTCACAATTCCCAACAGCTTCGACGCCGAGAGCAAACAGAAGAGGAAATTAATTTCAAATTATACGTAGCAGATGTGTCAGACGCTAAACGCAAGCTGCAAAGTGCGACACTTCCGGCATAAAGGAATCTGTGGGGAAAAACAGACACCCACAGTGGTAAACCCATATTTATTCAGAGAGATAAGGGTACACACACACACACACACGCACACACACACACACACACAATAATCCATATCCCAAGGCTTGGCTATTACTCCTTTGCCAGACACACACACATAGACACACATACATAGACACACAGACACAGACACACACACACACACACACACACACACACACACACACACACACACACAGAGAGACACACACATAGACACACATAGACAGACACACACACAGACACACACACACACACACACCTCTGCTGAAATTAGTTCCACTGGGCTCAATTGAGGACATTGATCCTACTGACCCATGCACTCCGTAACCCACTAAAGCTAACATCACCCTGGAGATGTGGCCCGCGACTGCGCTGCTATGCAGCTACCCAGCAACCGCCGCCGCAAAGGACTCTGGGTCAGACACACTTTATCAGACGACACTCCGGCAGAGCTCGAGGTCGCGTCTGAGAACGTGACGGGGGTTCAAGGTAAGGATGGATGGAAAAAAGTCAGAAGAGAAAAGAGAAAAGATTCTAAAGGGCTGTGTTTAATAAAAATCAATCCTTCCTTGTTTCCCTACTATGCCGTCATTGTTTATGGTTGTGAAGCAGGAATGAAAGAGCGTACAAAGGACAGTGTCATTTCTTTGTTAAATGCCGTTCTATTCAACAAGCTCGTGAACGGCAGCAATGTGACGAAACGGCATGTTTAAGCGAAATTCACAACAATTATATTTACCTGTGAAACAGTCAAGGACAGGAGAGATCATAAAGAGGTGACACCTCCAGGATGTATGTGGAAGGAATCTGAACGCACTCTTAAAATAAATAGAGAGAGAGAGAGAGAGCGATAAACAGTAGAAATGTCCCCCAACCAGTTATGGAGAGAGGGCATTTAACTCAAGCACACAGTTACCTGCCCCCTGCCCCCCCCCCCCCCTCTCCCCATCCCCCCATAAAGTTCCTCCTACTGAGAAACACCTACAGCACTAACATATTGAATAAAACAGCCTCTGGGTGTTTCATAACATAGACCAGAAGAAAGCCAAAGTCAAAAATCTGACCATGGTGTTGGCAGCTCAACTATAGGCAAGTCTCTCTCTCCCTCTCTCTCTCTTTCTCTCTCTCTCTGGCAGTTCTCTGCATTCTGTCTGAGTCACTGAATCGCTCTCCCTCGTCATCCCGCCTAGCTCAGCTCTGCGAATCCACACGACATGTGTTTTGAGGAATGTTTATGGCAAGCCCCTACTTGCGAGAAGTACGCTTCCGAAGACAAGCACAGGGCGCGCTGTTCAGCGGGCCCCACCATGACAGTACTATCACACTACTACGACGACCACGTTTTCTTTAAGGGTGTTCGTACATGCACCATCTTCCTGGCCCTCGGGTATAGGAATGCTAGCTTCACAAAAGGAGAAGTATCTGAAGGACATGATGGATATTTTTTTTTCGTCTCTCCGTCTGAGTAGTTGTACCTGTCTGTGCCTGTCTACATCCACAGACACCGTCTAAGACCGTGCGGGTGAAGTCGTAAGGCGTAATCAATCATTCAACATCTGTAGGAAGCCCACAGCAGCACAGTACGCCAAACTGTGAGATGGTCTCTTGTTGAAACAGACAGCAGGTTGGTCTAGGTGCCACAGGGCCAAAACACACACCGTGAGCATCCGTGCGGCGCGCGTCTCGAGCGGCGTCTTATGCCACGGGCACGCCATCTAGAGATTAGGACTCCCGCATGCGTCTCCCGCATGCGTCGCAGGCAGAACTCGACGTACAAAGACAGGGCTGCCTGGCAGTAGCAGCTCCGCAGTCGGAGCCGCAGAAGACACGCAGCCAGCCCGTGCGGAGGCCGCAACGGCGAGAGCCGCAGCAGTTTCCGCCACGCACACGTGTGCTTGCGGTCACACGTGCTTGCGGCCACACACACTGCTGGAGGTCGACGCTTGCAGTGTGTGTGTTTTATGGCCGCTCCTGTATACAGCAGGTTCAGACTAACTGTGCTCATCTCCACCTCCACAGGCTCCTGCTTCATGTTGACTGGAAGTGGGTCACACTGATGCTATGCATATCAGCTTGGCAAGTAAGCAAGCAAGCAAACACCTCTCTATCTCTCTCTCTCTCTCTCTCTCTCTCTCAAGCAGGTTTGAAAATAAACATTACTATGAACTCTCCGACACAAGGGATGCTATTTCTAGAGCTTTCCTTCACAGGGGACTTGGGAGAGGTTTGGTTTGTGTCAGCATGAAGGCTCAGTCATCCTCAGTTCGTCTTCCAGGTATTTTGAGGCCTGGTGATTATCCGAGGGGAAGAACAGAGGAAGCGCTGGTACGGCTCCAGTCATGTGACCAAGCGTGATGATGAGTATCGATCAGCTGATTAAAACGCAGGCTGATTATTCCCAGTCACTCTTTGGTAAATGGAAATGGTAAATGGACTGCACTTATATAGCGCCTTTATCCAAAGCGCTTTACAACGGCCTCTCATTCACCCATTCACACACATTCACACACCAATGGCGGCAAGCTACCATGCAAGGCGCCGGCCCGCTCACTGGGAGAAATTTGGGGTTCAGTGTCTTGCCCAAGGACACTTCGACATGTGGCCAGCCGGGGCTCGAACCGCCGATCTGCCAACCTTGCGATCAATAGACGGCGGCTCTACCTCCTGCGCCACAGCCGCCTCATAACTCTTCATCTGACTCTGTCTGGCTCCGGTTGACATTTTGACACTTCGGCGCTCAAACGGTGTCGCCACCGCATCCTGGTTGAGTTGTGTGTGTTTGTCCGTGTGTGTGTGGGGGGGGGGTGTGGTATGTGTACACTTGCGCAATGGTGCCATAACATTGGTGACATAACATTGGTGACATAACATTGGTGACAGCTGTGATGGGCCTCATGTGCTACTGTAGGCTAATTGTAGGACATTGTGGCACTGAAGGTCTCGTGTCATGGCTTAGGGGTGTATGTGTGGTGTGTGCACACGTGAGCAACAGTGTCTTTTTGACAGTATGACTGACTGACATAACATGGGAACCAGTTGTGATCCAATGTGACCAAGGCAACGGGCCTCCAGTGCTAGCCTACTGTAGGCTATTTGTAGGACAGTGTGGCATTGAAGGTCTGGTGTCATAGCTTAGGCAAAAATAATTCAAATCACAAGTCCCATTCAGTGGTTCGCTTCATTGCTTCACATTCAAGAAGAGGAACAGGGTGTCAAAGCACCGTTCTATCCTCTCTTTTAACCGATTCCTGCACGTCAAAAAAACAACCCAGCAAAATCACGTGCGACATAACATATGCTATGTTTCCTCTGAAAACATGACACACAAACCCACACGTTACACGCGTTAAACCCGGAATGACACCCAAACCCACACGACAACACGACGTACGCAATCCGTTTAAGTCAGGACAAGAACACAAACAAGCAGGCTAACCCAAATTCCACATCCCGAAATACACGCTTGCTTCGCACGGACGAGCGAGCACTCGCACTCACACCAGAAAAATGTACACATTACACACTACTATCACAGGAAAAAAAACTCACACAGCATAAAGTGTGGAGTGGGGAGAGAGAGAGGTGAAAGGGATTGAGTGGGCGGGGAGAGTGGGAAGCAGAAAGATGGAGAGAAAGAGGCAGAGGGAGAGTAGGAGTGAGTGGCACATGGCTTTCAGTCTAAAAAAAGGAAGAGCGCAGCAGGCAGCCAAAACCAGAATCTGGATTAGCAAGATAAAGAAAGGCAAGAGGTGGGGAAGGGGGGGGTTGGAGAGGGGGGTGGGGGGGGGGGGGTAGGTAGGAGAGAGAAAATGTAGGTTTCCTCACTGTTGCAGTGGTGCAGCAGAAGACACATGCAGCAGGTTTAACGCTTCTAAACCTCCTCTGAAATATGAATACTGAATGAGCGAGTGGGTAGAGGAGTGAGGCGAGGGGAGGGAGGGAGGGAGGGAGGGGGAGGGAGAAGAAGAAGAAGGTGGAAGATGGAAGGATGGAGAAATCAGGAAGATGAGAAGATGAGAGAGGGAGACAGGCAAAGAGGGAGGGAGGGATTCTCATGTCATAGGTAGACCGCGTACGGAAGAGGAGGTTGTACTGTGACAAAAAGAGAGAGGTGAAGGAAAGAAAGAAATAAAGATGGAGGAGAGCAGCAGAGGAAAAACAGAGGAAAGTGTATTAGAAAAGGAGAGAGAACGGAAAAAACGCTGAGAAGCAGAACAAGTAGAGGAGAAACAGAAGAAGAAGAACCAGAAGAAGAAGAAGAACGTGTGGCGAGGGCGTCGGGAGAGAAGGAGAGAGGAGGAGGAGGAGGAGAAGGAAAGAGGATGGAAAGCGAAGGGAAGGCGGCAGAGAAGAGAAGAGAAGGAGCGTGTTGGACGTGACGTGACGCTGACCCGGGGAGACAGAGAGGGAGCTGTGTGTGGAGGCAGCGGCAGACGGACACTGGCGCTGGCGCGGGGAGCGGGAGGGCAGGGAGACACGGAGGGAGAGAGACACGGAGGGAGAGAGACATGGAGGGAGGGAGACAGGGCCAGGCTGCAGCCATGCCACACTGCCAGCCTGGCTTAGCGTCACACTGGCACACACTCTCTCACACTCTCTCTCCATATCCACCCCCCCCACCCCCCCCAATCCCGTAAGGATAGGCGGCTGTGGCGCAGGAGGAGGGTAGAGCCGATGTCTAACGATCGCAAGGCTGGCAGATCGGCGGTTCGAACCCCGGCTGGCCACGTGTCGAGGTGTCCTTGGGCAAGACACTGAACCCCCCAAATTGCTCCCAACGAGCGGGCCGCCGCCTTGCGTGGTAGCTTTCCTACCTCGCCATTGGTGTGTGAATGTGTGCGTGAATGGGTGAGTGAGAGGCCGTTGTAAAGCGCTTTGGAATAAGGCGCTATATAAGTCAGTCCATTTTTGTCCTTGCCTGCTAGCGTGTTCTGTCATCATGTGAAGCGCATCGGGTCACATTTTGTGAGAAATGTGCTATACAAATAAAACTTGATTTGATTTGATTTGATTTACCATTTATTCAACCAAACCTCACACAGCCCTCACACCGCCGCTAGGCTCTCCTCCGATCACATCTGTGTGCCCTCAGTACATCACGCACACTAGACACCCCTGTGCCCTACGCCCTGTAGCCCTGTACCCTCCATACTTCCTCAGTGTGGCCTAAGGAGGGCCCTATGTGAATTATAGTTAATTGCAGAACCTAAGATACCGTGAAAATAGCACCTGTGCCTCTGTGCCCCAGTTTACAATGCTACTAGGCCTGTAATGAGCCTTACAGTCATGAGCCTTACAATCATGAACGTTACAGTCATGAACATTACAGTCATGAGCCTTACAATCATGAGCCTCACAGCACTTAAGTTAAAACATGAAGAACACAGAGAACATTTACGATCACAGATAACAATCTGCAAGGAGCAAAATCCCTGTACTGAGAGAGAGAGAGAGAGAGAGAGAGATAGAGACAGAGAGAGAGAGAGAGAGAGAGAGAGAGAGAGAGAGAGAGAGAGAGAGAGGGAGAGACAGAGAGACAGAGAGAGAGAGAGACAGAGAGAGAGAGAGACACACACACACACACACACACACAGGAGAAGAGATAGCAGGTCTGGCAGGACTCAGGCGATGGTACGGTCTCTGTGGGGGTGGGGGTCAGCGCGGGGGGTCAGCGGGGGGACGGTGGAGGCAGGTGCTGTAGAGCACACCTAATTCATCTGTACACCGTGGCTGGGCACCTACTGTTTACCTGCATGGACTAGGCTAAACTGTCATATCTGCCAGATAGGCCTTGGGTAAAGCTTGGGAAAAGCTATTCAGTACGGCCATCCTACGGCCCATCCTACACCTGCCACTGCCCTCCATTGTTAGTCACGACTCAATCAAGTCCGCTTTTTTCCCCAATCTAAATCAGTTATGCTACGGCGCGCTTCACGTCCGTCCTGTTTTTACGGATCGTCAAGTCTTCTAGGCATGAGTGAGCATCTCGCGGCGCGCCCGCACACACGTTCAGTCTGTGAATATATTGATCACGAACTCTCATCAACCTGTCGTTCAATAAGGGAACGGAGCCGAGGGTGTCGGGGCCAGTGAGGAGATCCTGCTGGTGGTTCATGGGGTTTGTAGTTCTCACACCTACTCGTGAGCTTAGAATGAGAAGGTTCTATCTCCGTTTAGAATGATAAGGTTCTATCTCCGTTTAGAATGATAAGGTTATATCTCCGTTTAGAATGAGAAGGTTCTATCTCCGTTTAGAATGATAAGGTTCTATCTCCGTCTAGGGCAGTTCAGAGATATTGAGCTTCAAAGTTTTTACATTCCATTATGTTTTGTGAGATGGAACCTTTGTATTTTATGAATTACTAACAAAAAAAAATCTACATTTTAAAAATAACACCACACAGGCATTAATAAACACCTAATGGATCAGATTATGTAAAAAACTCAATTTTGACAAAAGAACCTTATAATTCTAACGTCACGTACTGTCTTGGCTTGTACTAGACCTGATCTCCGCACACAGCGAAATAATGCCCTGCCTTTGTTTGCGTGTGTGTGTGTGTGTGTGTTAAGGGTTAGATCCGTGAATGGTTTCATAAAGGCTCACACTTGTAAAAGGCTTTATTTGTAGAGAGGGAAAAGCCACAGCACTAGGAACTGTGTGTGTGAGATTACTAGAGGGATAAAGACAGGTCGTATACCACTGGATAAGACCAGAGTCCTGTAATGTACACTACTGCTAGGACTGCTTGGATCTCTGCCCCATCGGCTCCTGTCTTAACTCAAGAAGCCCATCCAATTCCTTTAGAGAGAGATGGCATGAAATGTTGCTCGGTGCTTTGGCCCGAACGACCTGAATGTAGCCTACACAAACATGACATCCTTGATACACTGACATACACAAGCCTACAAGTATGAGCCTTTATGAAAACATTCCCCCCTGACACACACACACACCCTAACCCTAACACACACACACAGACACACACACAGACACACACACAGACACACACACACACACACACACACACACACACACACACACACACACACAAACAGAGGAAGAGCATTATCCAAAACAGGAAGAACACACTGGAAGCTCTGAAGAGGCTCTCTGGCTAAACAAGACAGGGGCAGGGCCAGGGCATTTTCCCCTCTTTTGGCGCCAATTCGTTTACAATTATATACCATTTTTGCCGTAAGCGTTTACTGTAAGGTTCATCATATTAATGTTCATCGGTTTATCACAAATAAGAGTGGGGAGGTGTGCCTCTCTCTGTCCAATCAGGTAACTTTGTGACAATAATAATAATAATAATAATAATAATAATAATAATAATAATATACATATATTTTTTTAAATCAAAAAGAATTCTGCATCTCTTTCACTGATTGGAGGATATACTCAAGTCTAAAACTTGGAACCCCAGAATTAAATGCACGTTATTTACGTAGAGCTTCCTATATTGGTTGATGCTGATATCATCTTTGTACAACGAGTTTCCAACAAGTCATGAACGCATCATTAACCTGCTTCATCTTCCTCAAGCAACCCATCTGCTCTAAACGCCTGCATGAATGGTGCGTTTGTGACCAACTTGAAACTCTGAATCAGGATTCCCACCTGTGATCTCTCACCTCCCGAGTTTGGTTGGAAAACTCCAAACAACATGAACGCCCGCAGGTGATGGCTTTCATAAGGTTATCCAGTTCTAACCAAGCTTTAACGTTAAACACCTTTTCCAACTCTCCCAAACGGCCTACTCATGCAAGATAACAAAACAGCCTAGATTTGTGTATTCAAGATATATTTTCCACTTGGCTTAGCGCAGGTGCTTCTGCTGTGCTCACGGTGACTGTCTTGTTGACATGGAGTCAGAGAACGAGGCTGCAAGTCAGAAACTCTGATCTCAAGCATGACAGATGCTCCCCTACTAATTACTGTATTCTAAGGCCATTCAAATTGATTTTTCCCACTCGGGAGCATCGTATTTCCCAGCTTGTCTTGAATGCACCATCACACCATCACGACTGACCTGGAGGGGTGATAATATGAGTAGAAACACACACACACATACACACACACACAGACCCCCCCCCCCCACACACACACACACACACACACAGACAGACACAGACAGACACAGACACACGCGCGCACACACACACACACACACACACACACACACACACACACACGCACACACAGACCCGCACACACACACAGACCCCCCCCCCCCCCCACACACACACACACACACACACACACACACACAGACACACTCAAAAAGGCTCCATTATGCTCCTATGTGGAGAGGAACATAGAGGGTGACATAGTCAGAGTGTGGGGTTTATTCCAGCCGCTTATTCCAGCTATTATTGGGCGTTATAAGACTAGAGACTACGCTGATTGGCCCTTTTATTCATTGCCTCCCTGTTATCGCCCCCATCAAAGTCAAATAAAAATCCCTAGTAGAAAAACTGCACTTTGCATTTAACGTGAGAGCTTACACCAACCATCCTTCCTCATCGCCTGAATCAGATCAGCAATCATTCATGGCCGTCAAATGTGTCACACAAGGTGAGCATTAGGATGTGACACTGACTCCCACACCCGGTCCCCCCGTCCCCCACTGATCGGGCCAGGGGGGGGTTACCCTGTCCCTTACCCACCTGTGTTATGACGATGCCTCGCCGAGACCCAGTGCATCGGTTCTGCTCGCTCTCCCATTCTAATGTCCACCTCGGATCATTCACAGGTCTATGTCCAACCTCGGATCATTCACAGGACAGGTCGCACCTGGTAAAAAAATCAAATAAAAAAAGCACCACGTACTACGTGATCGTGGAGCACACACACGTCCCCTGCTGTGAATGTGAATGTATCCAGCCCCCCACAGCACAGCACTTCAAAGGTCCAGGTCCAAAGGAATCCGGGTCAGTCCAAATCTGATCAAAAGTCCCAGAGCCACCGTGTAGGTACCGTCCAATAGCGCACACACGCACGCTCCTTACGCACTCAAGGTCTGGATGATTCTTCGATCAATTTAATTGCAACACGTCGTTGGATATTTCGTGCGTGTGTCTTTCCACGCCAGTGAAACGAGTGCCGGGGTGTGAATGTGAGTTCGTCCATGCAATATTCCTCAGTCAGACAGATCCAATAAAACCGGGCGAATGGATCGTTACACACATTTTTCTAGATACTGAGCATCGGAACATCACTGATCACTGACAACCTTACCGGACAACTCCCGAACCCAACCCCGGGCGCTTACTGGAGCAGCGGCGCGCAGGTCCCGGTAGAAATCGGTGATCGGTATAAAGCCCACCACACCCCCCCCCCCCAACACAACCGATTTTTCTCCCGGAAAAAAAGATGTACGTCGTTTCTATTCCACAGAAGCTGCGGATCAAACCAAAAGAATCACCACTGTCCACTGCGCTCTTTGCGTAGATCTCTTCACATCATCTATTTGGCTAAACTACAACTAAGGCGTTGGGGATTTGCGTTATTCTGCGTTATTCACGCAAACCTTTGCCATTTCTCTCTCCAGCGGACAGACAAACCGCTGGGACACTGCTGTGACTGTGAAACAGAAACGCACCACTGGTGGTTGGAGAATATCGAGGAATCTCCGCCGAGAAAAAGAAAAAGAAGGGCGTGGAGTCGCGTCATTTCCTGGGCTGAATAAACTTTAATTAGATGGGTGTGCCCCGGAGAGACGCTCCTGCTCCTAAATGGAAAAAGATCTAGTTTAGACCCACCGTTTAAAACAGAGGAATCAGTCAAACACATATTATCTCTCAAAGGAATGGCGAGCGCATTTAACACAAATAGCCTGGCTGGCACAGCGCACAGCCCCATGGCTGCCTACTTAGGTTATCTGGTATGGCACCCCCCCCCCCCCCCCCTAAAATAGCCAGCTGCCAGAAATACACATTCTTACAACTACAGCTGTGGAAAAAAACATGAGACCACTTCAAAATTATAGTTTTTTTTCTGGTTTCACTATTTGTAGGTATGATGTTTGAGTAAAATGATTTTTTTCAGTTTGTTTTATTCTATAAACCTCTGGCAACATTCCTACCAAATTCCAATTACAATATTGTCATTTAGAGCTTTTATTTGCAGCAACTGTCAAAATAATAAAATAAAAAAAAGATGCAGTGTTAGTAGTTCATATTCATTTTTAAACAACACAATACTAATGTCTTAACTTAAGGAAGTGTTCAGAAATCAATATTTGGTGGAATAGCCCTGATTTTCAATCATAGCTTTCATGCGTCTTGGCGTGCTCTCCACCAGTCTTTCACGTTGCTGATGGGTGACCTTATGCCACTCCTGGCGCAAAAAAATTCAAGCAGCTCGGCTTTGATTGATGGCTTGTGACCGTCCATCCACCTCTTGTTCACATTCCAGAGGTTTTCAATGGGGGTCAGGTCTGCAGATTGGGCTGGCCATGACATGGTATTGATCTGGTTGTCCTCCATCCACACCTTTATTGACGTGGCGGTGTGGCTTGGACCATTGTCCTGCTGGAAAACATTAACCTCGGGGTTGGGGAACATTGTCAGAGCAGAAGGAAGCAATTTTTCTTCCATTGACAACCATGTACGTGGCTTGATTCATGCGTCCTTCGCAAAGACAAATCTGCCTGATTCCAGCCTTGCTGAAGCACCCCTAGATTATCACTGACCCTCCACCAATTTCACAGTGGGGGTCGGGACACAGTGCGAGTCACTGTGGCTTGTAGGCCTCTCCAGGTCTCCGTCTGACCATTACACTACCACACGTTGGGCAAAACTGAAAATTGGACTCATCAGAGAAGATGACCTTACTCCAGTCCTCTACGGTCCAAACCTTCTGGTCTTTTGCAAACCTTAACCTGTCTCTTTCTTTGCTTCTCATTGATGAAGGTTTCTAGCTTTTCACAACTTCAGCCCTGCCTCTAGTATAGGAGCCTGTTTTGAAAATCGAAACGTCCTCGCCGTGCACTTCACCCCAACTGCCGTTTGCCATTGTTTTTGTAGGTCCCTTGATGTCATCCTACGGTTGTTGAGTGACATTCAAATTACTTGGTGTTCAGCCCGGTCCGTGGAGAGTCTTTACACCCTCTGCCGGTCTGTAGCTTTGCCGTCCCCAATGTCTGCTACCTGACCTTGTCCTTATGAACAGACGTCTTAGAAATGTTGAAGATGGAAACAACTTGACGCTCACTGTATCCTTCTGCCAGTAAAGCCAGAATGAATTGAACCCTTCTTTTGCTCACTCAAAACTTTTCTTCATAACTCTTTGGCACGGTCAATAGTTATTGTTTTTTAATACCAATTACTTTTGAGGTACTACTAGCACAGTTTTTGGCATACAGCTGGTATGTGACCTATTAGTGATGACCTCAGCAGTGGATTTTATACTTTTCCTTGTTAAATAAGATTAGTTTTCAGGTGATCTACCTAATCAGTACCTCACTTGTAGATAGTACTAGTTTTTTTGTCTGTCTTACATGTAACGATGAATTGAGAATCAAGGACCCCAATTGAAATAAGCCAGTGGCTTTCTTGGGGTTTTATCCTGTTAGTTGACCTTGTATGTAATATGTACTTTCATGTACCTACTCCTGCAAATCTTCTAATAAAGTTTTCAATCAATCAATCAAAACTAAGTACAATGAGGTGTGCCTGTGTTGGAATTCAACAGACACCTGAATGGAAGGGCTGCCATACATGTAGAAATGCTGATTTAAGAAATATTTGGAATACCATTTAGCTGACGCCTTTAGCTGATCCACAGCGACTTACAACAAATACATTTGTCTAACTAAGTATATTATCTATCCATCAGTCATCATAAAAAAGTGATCTATTGTTATGAACCAGGGCCATTGGCAGTTACAATACTAGAAGAAGGAAGAATTACATTGTTTATAAAAAAATAAAAATAAATAGTAATTCTAGTAGAGAAACTGTACAGGGGGGTAGTGGGGATGAGGAGGTCTTTAGGAGGGACAGTTAAGATGCTGCTGAAAAGATGGGTCTTCAATCTACGGTGGAACAGCTCATTCCACCAGCAGGGGGCGCCAGGACGGTGAAAAGCTAATTAGCTCAGGTAATAATCTTGCTAGGTAATAATGTTAGCTATAGCTAGCTATCTACAGTAAACTTCTCTTTGAAAAGCCTATCTGACCCTGTGACTTAACACTGACAGATATTGACAGCTGACAGCCTAGTGGGGGAGTGGTTGGGGTTAACCAGCTATTGTTACCGGCCCATTACCTGGCTATGCAGAAGTGTGAAGAACTCTAGATCTTTAGAAGGCCTTTTCTCAGCTTTGTGATTTCAGGGGTATCAACATTCAAATACGCATATCGTCTTTAACATTTTCCCGATTTCAATGTATGACACATCAATTGAAAGCTTACAGTCTGTCGTTTCAGAAAATGTAAAAAACAGAAAAATGACCACCAGCTGGTGTCACATACGTTGGTGGGTAAGTACTTCCACTGTTTGAAAAAGGGTTTCTCCCTTTCTTGAATGCAACGAAACAAGTCATTTGTCACCAAGCTTTCCTGCAAGAAATATCTCATGATGGATGGGTGGAGGCAAAGATCTCTCCCAAAACCTTCGCAACTAGATTGTTGAGCAGCATAGTCATGGCACTGGTTACCGGCGGATTTCTCAACTCCTAAATGTTCCTATAAGCACCATTGGGGCCATTATCCGCGAGTGGAAGGAACATCACGTGACCATCAACCAGCCACGCACAGGAGCTCCTCACAAGATCTCTGACCGGTCAGTCCGAAAGTTAGTGAGAAGAGTAGCTCAAGAGCCAAGGACCAGGCCAGACCAAGGCAAGAAAAGGCATGTTGAAGCTCGTTTGAAGTTTGCTACAGAATATTTGGAGAAGCCTGTAGATTACTGGGAGAATGTAGTCTGGTCAGACGAGACAAAAATCTAACTTTACCTCTGCCAACGAAACGAAACGTCATCAGTTTCAAGGATGAAGCTGTCTATCAGACCTGGCACTCATGGTCATATTCCTAGCTGTTAGCACATAGGAGTTAATGCATTATTTCTGTAGTGAGAATCAATCAATCAATCAATCAAACAAATGTATTTATATAGCACATTTAAACATGACACAAAAACAAACAAGGCAAGAGTCAGGGTGAGTCAGGGAACGCTAAGGAATACAGAAAAGGTTGAATCTTTAGGAAAAATACATTTTTATTAACATTTAATGAAAGATAATGTACATTAATTGATACATTGTCCATCATATACCACAGAACTGGGTGAGGGCTAAAGGTGCCCAGATAGCTCTCTGCAGAAATAAGGAAGTACTGTGGTCTACTGAAGTAGGCATGAGGTCTTTCTATGATGTCATCCCCTTGGCAGATATTTTATTTACCAACAGTGAGGTAGTCGGCTATAACGCAGAACAGACCTTAGTTGTGCTAAAATTAGAAACTGCGCACACACACACACACACACACACGCACACACACATACACACATGTATGCATGAACACACACACGCCCACACACATATGCTTATGCACACATGCAAGAACACACACACACATGCACATACTCATGTACTCATACTCATGTACTCATGCAAGCAGACAATGCCCCCAAACACACACACACACACACATACACACACACACAAACATATATGGACCCATGTGCTTGTGCATTCATGCAAGCAAGCACGCACACATGCACACACACACACACACACACACACACACACACACACACACACACACACACACACACACACACACTTTAGGGTAACGTAATGAAAAGCTCTGACATGCATTCTGCAGAAATGCAGCTGCAGTATTGAGAGAGCAATTAAAGAGGAATGATATGAGAGAAAAGATATCCCGAGCTGCTTCAGGCAGAGACAAACACACAAAGGGAGCACAGTGTGCAGCAGCAGAGAGCCACTGACACCCCCTCTATGTGCACACCAGATGGTACAGCCCATCATCCTCTCCTCCTCCTCTCCCGTCCTCCCTCTGGTTTCTCTGTGCCCTCCATCTCTCTCTCTCCGCCGCTCCTCAGTTGCTTGTCTCGAGGACGTTGCTGACTTCTGGCTGACATCCTTGGCATAGCAAGCATTATTCCTCCATCCTTCCCCTCCTCCATCCTACACAGCTGCTGTGGAGAGGCTTGACAGAGCGACCTGAAGGTATGCATTCGCATATTTATGCCTCCCTTCCCTCCTGCATGTCATTTCAGTATTTCGGGGGCTTTTGGGGGGGATTATTATTAAGGCCTTGTGCAGCTTCCATCCTCTTATCCTGCTGCCAGCATCATCCCCTCATCCTTTTCTGCATCCATCCAATCCCTCTGTTTTCCCTCCTCTTCTTTTCCTCTCTCATCTCTCCGTCTCTCTCTGTATTTCCGTTTCTTGTACTGTTGTGTTCTGTATCCCTGCATTATGTGCAGTTAGCTGTGATCCATATGCCTTTCCTCCCCTCCATCTTGTCCTCCATTAACAGTACATATGACTCATGCAGTTTTACACAGAGATAGTGACGCGATAGAGAGGGCACAAAGGTGAGGGCACGAAAGATAAAGAGGGGATTAGAGAAATGTTCTCATTGCCTGTTAGATTTGTTTCACTGTTAGGGAAGACATTTTAGCACGTCTGTTAGCTGGGTATCTTTGGTAACAGCAGCAGCAGCATACTTACTCCCTCCGTTACAAAAACGTACACATTTTCCCACGAGAAGGCGCAAACAGGATGTAGGACCCCAAGTACTGCTTTCACTGGAAGTTTGTTTCACAGCTGTTAGATAGACAAAACACACCCAACAGCAAACATCATGTCGCCTTGTCCTTCAAGGTCACACTTAAGTAAGCCCTACTGGCCCAAGGGTGTGTGTTCGTTTCGCTGTGAACATCGAGGGTTTATGATTCATGTGTATTTTCCATGCACTGCTCTTTTGTCTGTATAATAATAACAGTAAAAAAACCTGATACTAGACAACAGAGAATCTGGGTCTAATATGCGCAATTATCCATCTGCCCCCCTGTGTTTGCTGTCTGTTTCCCCCCTCAGTGAAGCAGCACTGACCTGAGAGAGACGACGCTCCTGTCCTGTCCTGACACCCACACCACCTGTGTTTCCGGGTCCCCATGGAAGCCAAGGCCAAGAGCGTGGCGCCGGCGCCCAAGGCCGCCTCTAAAGCAGCGGAGAAGCCGGAGAAGAAGGAGGCAGCACCCCCACGTAAGCCAGACCCAGCTCCGGTAGAACCCCCACCACCAGCAGTAGTGGCCCCAGAGGCCGAGGCCCCTCCCCAGGACGGGGCGGCTGACCAGGAGGGGGCAGCAGAGGGCGATGAGGGCGAGGAGGCAGCGGAGACCTGCACAGACTCCCTGGAGAGCCTGAAGCCCTTCTTCATCGGCGGCGCCATCATCGCCGCGGGAGCCATCCTGTTGGGGGTGCTGTTACTGGCACGGAGAAATTAACGTCCGCCCGCCGCCGCCGCTCATCGACGCAGCCTATTGGTCGATGGGTTTAATGAGTCACTTGCTGATTGGTTCATAGACTATCATGCAGTTGGTAGAGCTGGGGGGATGGGGAGCACAGTGTGCTTCTTATGTTTATTCAGTCTGACTTCTTTGCTTGTAGTGAATATAACCATCAGTGAACAACATTCAGAATTATGTATTTCGGGCGTCATGCATGAATTTGCTCCACCTCTCCGGTTTGCATCTATTTAAGCAATCAGTCAACTGGTCAACAGGCACTTATGCACTCAAAACTGTTTTATTGAACACCACACATTCATCTAATCGAAAGGAAATTATGCTTACCTTTATTCAATTTGCATAGGTAAACACCAGAAACACACACATACTCCGTACGGCCAAAGCGTTAAGCCCTAATCATGATTCTGACCACTTCGGTGGCTTTGTTCTTGATGTGTTTCTATGTGGCTACTAGCACTTTATGATCGTTTATGAAGTAGAAATATACAGTAGGCTATACTGTTTGGGTAATATTATGAAATAGCCTATGTTGTACATATTGTGGATAAGTCGGTGCCGAGTATGTATTAGGGTATTTCTCTGCTCTTATTCCTTTAGTTTAAACACATGTTCACAGGACAACATCCTATTATACCTTTTGAATAACTGTAGTCGCACCAGAGCCATGAATAGATCACCAGGTACATGAATAGATCACCAGATCACCAGGTCCATGAATAGATCACCAGATCACCAGGTCCATGAACAGATCACCAGGACTCTGAATAGATCACCAGGTCCATAGATCACCAGGGCCATGAATAGATCACCAGATCCATGGGTAGATCACCAGGTCTATAAATAGATCACCAGGTGCATGGGTAGATCACATCAGCAATGGCAGATGATGGCGTGCCAGGGGATTTGCCAGGTCACTCCCACCTTGAAATACTTTATGTGATATAATTCAATGTCATAATCAAATGATGTCCCAAATAAATTAGTGTACAGCTATATTATATTGTCAAATACATTGCCTTACTGATTATAGTCCTGGTGATTCATACTGCCCATACCTCTGATGCAGAAATGCCTGAATTATGAATTTGAAAAACAAACCTACAACTGGTGAGCCAGGTATAGGAAGATCTTTGTTATCAACCAATACAATCAGACACTTTCATTAATATTACGATAAGTAAGAAAGACATTCTATCAATGGGACATACTCTCATATACTGCAAGTTCTCTAACTGGTGCAGTATTGTACATTATGAGATATGCAGCAGACCATGCCTATTACCGTTAGTGTTAGAGTACGAGACTGAGCAGCTACTGTGATGATAACTATGTATGAATGTTGGCCCTTCTGCTCAGTAGATGTAATTTAAATGTAATTTAATTTAAAATACAACATCTAGAGAAACACATAGCATGGTCTGCTACAACTCTCTCTACCAATGTCCAGTTAGCTCATCTCGACAATACTGCGAAATAGTATAATATTGCATTATGATTTGTATTAATACTGTAGATATATGTGGTGTGTGGGTAGACCGGAAGGTATGTAGGTATGAAGCATGCATTAACAACAACAACAACATATGAGAGTAGGTAAATAGTATAAATCATTTCATGGATTATTTCCTCTTTATAAATCATATACATTTATTGCTTATTGATCACAGAATCCAAAGAGTGACTTTCCTAGATAGTCCCTAATCAGTGAATATCCCACATGGGCAAGTTCTTCAACATCAGAGAAACATCCAATGGTTTTTATGGAGATGTCCACACATCCATTAGCTAGCCAGTCAGCCTGTTCGCCTACACAAGGTACCAAATAAATGCAACGCTAGTGAGTATCACTCACTGTAGATGGTTAGGGCATATAAAAAAAAGGTTTTCTAATCCATGCCATGAAGTAACTATGTCAGTGTGAGTGACCAATGGGGGTTTTCAACAACACATCAGTAATAAACACTATATAATAAATAATTTATTTATAATAAAGCACTTGAATACTAAAATACAGCTCACTATGATGTGATATCAACACACCCAGCACTGCGACAGGCACATACATATTCTACGACACACAAAACAGTACAAAACAAAAAAGATCTTATTTATTTTTATTTTGTCTCAAGAGCGTATAAATGCAATAATTCCGGTAGGACTCCATATTTTAGCACATTAGTTCTGTACAATTCTGTAGCAATGAAATTGAGGGAATGATGGTGGGGATGAGGACGATGATGATGATGATGATGATGATGGTGATGAGGATGATGATGAGGATGATGATGATGATGGTGATATATTCTTGATATCCCTCCTCCCTAACATGTTGACCCCTCTCTTGCACATTCCCTCCCCTGCCCCCAAAGCTCCTAATGTAAATCCAAAAAGGAAAAAATGGTTCTCTTGTGACTTGACCTCTGACCTTTATTAAAGGCAATGAACCAGCCTCCGTCAGACTGTGTGTCTTCCCTTGTGAATGTTGCCTCCCTTGTGTCCCCTTGTGAGAAGGATTTCATTGGTCAATGGGATGTGTGGACCCTTCTCTTGACAGTGATGGAGGGAAATAGCCACAAGGAGAGTAGAGTACAGAGACTTGACTAGAATATCAGATATTTTATTGGAATATCCAATATCTTTCATTGGATATTCCAATACTGGTGGATTGATAATTTACTTGCTTTAGTGAAATGTATTGATTGTAAGTCGCCTTGGCTAAATGCCAAAATGTAAATGTAAATGTATTGGAAGCACAATTTGAATGACCTTTCCCCAATATGTCAATCATTTAATTTATGGATTGGGGTTGGCTGCATGGCCTTCCACAATTTACAATATATAAACTCCAGTTTATTGCCTGTTTTTGCTACAGACAAGAATGGAATACTGGATTACTACAAAATAGAAAATGAAAAGGGGGCAAAATAATTGTGTCGCATTATTGACACAACCAAAATTATGTAATTGCCCCCCCCCCCCCCCCTGATTCCAACACATGACGTACTGTGTAACTACTCACTACCACACTGTAGCGCCCATGCACCTGGGCTGCGTTCATAAACTCTCTCTGAGACCACCGGAGCGCACGCTGAGTCCAACATCATAAAGACACCGAGTCATTTGATTGGACAAGAGGCATTCCATGAGCGCTGATCAGATTCCCAGAGCAAATCTACGAACGCAGCCCTGTGACGTCACCCCAGAAGTGGGAGGAGCCTATCACATCCTTTCCTTTCCCATGTCATTGTTGCTCAGCTAGCTTACAGCGGGTTACACAAACACACCGTTTCTGATCACCCCGGTGAGTACAGATCAATCAGTTAATCTGAGTCCACATTTCTCCATGCCTGTATAACATTAATAACTAAACCGGTCGACCAACACCTTCTGGTTAGTTTCACTCATAAACTAGATGCGCCATGGGGTTGGAAACGTGCTGCCCATGCTGCTAGTTTAGCTAGCTGAGTTAGCTAGCCGGGTTGTTGACATCCAAAGCTGGGATCCTGCTAGTAGAGGGATCATTCAGCTGTGTGTGAGAACATCACGTCGTGACGTTAGAATTGTAAGGTTCTATCTCCATTTTTGTCAAAATTGAGTTTTTTTTACATAATCTGATCCATTAGGTGTTTATTAATGCCTGTGTGGTGTTATTTTTAAAATGTTGACATTTTTGAGTTAGTAATTCATAAAATACAAACGTTCCATCTCACAAAACATAATGGAATGTAAAAACTTTGACTCTTAATATCTCTGAACTGCCCTAAACGGAGATAGAACCTTATCATTCTAAGCTCACGATGTGTTGTGATTGACCTAGTTGTTTGTATTTAAGTTAGCCTCTTCATTCTTCAGTCGTGTCTGTTAGTGTGTCTGCTGTAACTAACTTCTGCACAAATTCTTTGCAGTTCTCCTGCCACTGCGTCACCATGATCATCCCTGTCCGGTGCTTCACTTGTGGGAAGATCGTCGGGAACAAATGGGAGGCATACCTGGGCCTGCTGCAAGCTGAATACACCGAGGGGTAAGACTACTGACCCCCACCTCCTCTGGGTCTGTACACAGAGGGGTAAGACTGACCCCCACCTCCTCTGAGTCTGTACACAGAGGGGTAAGACTGACCCCCACCTCCTCTGAGTCTGTACACAGAGGGGTAAGACTGACCCCCACCTCCCCTGAGTCTGTACACAGAGGGGTAAGACTGACCCCCACCTCCTCTGAGTCTGTACACAGAGGGGTAAGACTGACCCCCACCTCCCCTGAGTCTGTACACAGAGGGGTAAGACTGACCCCCACCTCCTCTGAGTCTGTACACAGAGGGGTAAGACTGACCCCCACCTCCTCTGGGTCTGTACACAGAGGGGTCAGACTGACCCCCACCTCCTCTGAGTCTGTACACAGAGGGGTCAGACTGACCCAACATCCTGAGTCTGTACACAGAGGGGTAAGACTGACCCAACCTCCTCTGGGTCTGGACACAGAGGGGTAAGACTGACCCCCACCTCCTCTGAGTCTGTACACAGAGGGGTCAGACTGACCCAACATCCTGAGTCTGTACACAGAGGGGTAAGACTGACCCAACCTCCTCTGAGTCTGTACACAGAGGGGTCAGACTGACCCCCACCTCCTCTGGGTCTGTACACAGAGGTCCACTTAGTCATGGTCAAAAATGTCTGTCACCCCTGCCAGCACTACTGTCAGATAATGCACCACTTCTCCCAGAAAACTGTTGCAATTACAAATGCTTTGGTATTCACATGTTTATTTCTTTTGTTTGCATTGGAACAACACAAAAAAGCAGAGGAGAAAAAGGCTAAACTGATATTTATTCCAAACAGAACTCCAAAAATGGACTGGACAAAATTATTGGACAACTTAATATTTGGTAGCATACCCTTTGGAAAAAAATAACTGAAATCGCTTCCTGTAACCATGAATGAGTTTCTTACACCTCCTCACTCCTGGAATTTTGGACCATTCTCTTCTTTTGCCAACTGCTCCAGGTCTCTCACATTTGAAGGTTCCTTCTACCAACTGCTGTTTGGGATTTAGATCTGGACTCATTTGCTGGCCACTTCAGAACTCTCCAGCGCTTTGTCTTACACCATCTCTAGGTGCTTTTTGAAGTGTGCTTTGAGTCCTTGTCCTGGAAGACCCATGACCTCTGATGGCGACCCAGCTTTCTGACACCGGGCCCCAAGATTCATTGATAATTTTCAGATGTCATGACGCCATGCACACAGTCAAGGCATCCGGTGCCAGAGGCAGCAAAGCAACCCCAAAACCTCTGTGAACCTCCACCATGTTTGGCTGTAGGGACCGTGTTCTTTTCTTCAAAGGCCTCATTTGGTTTTTTGTAAACAGTACAATGATGTGCTTTAGCAAAAAGCTCTATTTTGGTCTCATCTGTCCACAGAACGTTCTCCCAGAAACGTTTTGGGCTTTTTTATGTCCGTGTCAGCAGTGGGGTCCTCCTGGGTCTTCTACCATAGCGTCTTATTTCATCCAGATGGTGATGGATAGTGCGAGCTGACACTGTTGTACCCTGTGTCTGCAGGTCAGCTTGAATTTGTTTGGAAGTTGATCAAGGTTTTTTTTATCCACCATTCAAACAATCCTTCGTTGCAATCTTTCATAAAATCTTCTCTTCCGTTCATGTCGGTGAGCTACAGTGCCGTGGGCTGTAAAACCTCTTGATGACGTTGCGCACAGTGGACACGGGAACATTAACATCTCTAGAATGGACTTTTAGCCTTGAGATTGTCTATGCTTTTCTACAATTTCGGTTCTCAAATCCTCTTTGCTCTTCTTTCTTTCCTCCGTGCTCAGTGTGGTACACAGACACACAACACAACAGTTGAGACAATCTTAACTGGTTGCAAGTGTGATTTCTATATTGTCAGCACCTGTAACTTGCCACAGGTGAGTTTAAATACAAATTAAAGGAGCAGTACATGGTTGAAATACAATTATTTCTTACAATTTTGATAATGCTAATAATTTCGTCCAGTCCATTTTTGGAGTTCTGTGTGGAATGATGCCTTTTTGTGTTATTTCAATGCAAACAAAATAAATAAACACGTGAAGACCAAAGCATAATATGTCGTTACAACAATATTCTGGGAGAAGGGAAGAAGCATTATCTGACAGAAGTGCAGGGGTGCCAATATATTGGTCTGTGACTGACTGAATGAGGTTGTGCTGCTGGCTTAAAGATCTGATGCCATTGTCTGATGCCAGGAATGACCTCATTGGACGCCACCCCACTCCCATGAACAAAACCTTTTAAGAAATTGATTCAGTTTCTTCCTCGTGGCAGTGACACAAACAAGCCCCCGGCCTCGTGACTTCCAACCCCCCCGTCACACTCTCTCTCACACACACACACACAACTGACAATGTGATTTATATTAGTTACATACGCTAAATTAGTCTTATTGCTCTACTGCCCATTTCTGTCATTGTCTTTTTAAACTATTACTTTATGGTGTTTATTACATTGTTGTTTTTTTTATTATATTGCTGTCTTTGTCTTATGCACCAAACAACCACACCAAGTCAATTTCCTGTATGCGAATATACTTGACAATAAAACACATCACATATCATTAATCACACAATACAGCCAGAATTGGAGTTAAAGAATCAATGACAAAAGTCCTGTAGCCTATAAAATATTCTACATGGCTACTAGATGATTAACCCTCCTCTCCTTTTGTCTGGCAGTGACGCCCTCGATGCTCTGGGCTTGAAGAGGTACTGCTGTCGGAGGATGCTGCTAGCTCACGTGGACCTCATTGAGAAGTTGCTCAATTATGCCCCCCTGGAGAAATGATTAGTGCTACAAACACAACGCGTCCTATAGAATGACTCATTATTAGCAGGCCTAGGCTGACGGTCTGCTACAGATAGCTGCTTGTCTACGCAGCACACACCTGATGGATGAACAGATAGCTGTTTGTCTATGCAGCATGACGGATTGACGTCCTCAGGAGAGACTCTTGCATCGTTTGATTTCCTTGTCTTATTTGTATTTTTTCTAATAAAGCTATAAATACGTCACTTGTATTGCTGTCTTTTCCGTGGGGGGGGGGGATGTGTACGCTGAACATTTTATTGCTTTGACAATATTGTCTTCAGGCTAAAACGTTTTATTATTTGATCAATAAGATCCTTTTGCCGTGATGTTGTCGTCCCTAGGTGATAAATGTCAAAGCGTTGTTCATGGCTGAATGACCACACACACACACACACAACTCAGTTTAACAGCATTTTTTAATTCTCAGTTCAATACAAAATAAGGGGAAGAGGAAAAAAAAACAACATACATTGCACTGTTAAACATGTATATAAAAAAAAATTACCTATGGTGTGCATGCGGGTGAGAGCATACAGCAAAAGTTGTCTGCCTCGACCCTGAAACCGCCATTTTATAATCAAAACAATTATATTACAAGGACAGTATCACTGTTAAAGTGTAAGAAGAGGAAGTTTCATGATCAAATATCGGGAGGATGATGAATGTTTTCTGGCTGCTGAGTACCAGGGATGTGAACATAACGGCCACGGGGAGCAGGGTGGAGGAGGGCTTACGGACATCCACCTTCGGTCTCACCATCAGTTCGCCCATTTATATCCCAGACTTCTAAGCAGCTTGGTGAAGAAATAAGAAGTCCTGCCTCCGCTTCCCCCTCCGATTCAGTCTGATGGACAAATAAAAACAGCCTAGGATGTCCTGGAAAGAACAAAGGCCTGTCAGGAACGCACTCTGAGGTGACAGGAGGAAAAAAAACAGGTGATGGGGAGTTAAAAAGGCGTTGTATTTGGAGGTGGGTGTAAGTAGTGGGAGTTCTAGGGCAGGGTAGGATGTTGGAGATGTACAATAGTTAGGCGTGTAACAATTCAAAATGTTGCTGTACAATGTATCCTCATCATCTGTGGCATCTAGTTGTGTAGTTATGTGTTTTTAGCATGTTCTATCAGCTTGTTGTGACGTGCTTGCTATCTAGATAACGCAATGTTCTTTGTTGTTAGCCAGCAAGCTAGCTAGCGTGTTGGAGCACAGTCAAGATTGCCATTAGACAATTAAATTGCCATTAGACAATTGTTTCATAATTTGTTACAGGCCTAACAATAGGCAACATTTTAGGGAATTGAGAGAAGAGGGTGGGAGCTGGTGAAATGTGAAGGGAAGGGTAACGGTAAGGATGTGGATATAGAAGTGGAGGGTCAACCCTGTCAACTGAGAAAAAGATTGAGGGACGTCAGAGGAGTGAGAGAAGTGGCTTTACCTAGCGGTGTCGCTCGCGGTGCTCCCCCCTATGTCTGTCTCGTTCCCGTTCCCGCACGCGCTCTCTGTCTCGGTCCCCGTTCGGGGGGGAGCCTTCTCTGTGTCTGCGGGGCGGCATCGGCGCAGCCTCCCATCCCTGGTTGTAGGACTCCTCCCTCTCTCTTGTCTCTCTCTCCCGCTCCCTGTCCCGCTCCCTGTCCCTGTCCCGTTCCCGGTCTCTGTCCCGCTCTCGTTCACGGTCGCGGTCCCTGTCTCGCTCTCGGTCTCTATCGCGGGACCGGTGTCTTTTCCTAACAGAGAAAAACAGGAAGAGAGTGAGGTGAACTAACATCTTCCAAGTTGATTGATTGATTGATTTGCATCATGCAAAAAAACCTGTGGAAACACAGGTCGTTCAGCAGCACTGACCTGGAGCCGTAAGACTTGCTCTCGATGGAGAAGAGGCAGTCTTTGAGGGAGGTCACCAGGGCTCGACAGCGCTCGTCTTGATAGACTCTGGACTGCTTGATGACAGCGATGGCTGTCAGGAGGGTCTCAATGGCCAGGGGAAGGTCTCCTACAGAGGAGGACGGACAGACAGACGGGTTAGTGTGGCGGTTCAACAACATCAGGATATGTGTGGTAGTAATACACTACAGTTTCTGTGTCGATGTGTTTAGTGAGTTTGTGTCTACTATCGGCATTTCTCAGTGTTTCACTAGTCTGAGGTTATCATTAGTCTAATGGCTCGAACACACCGCCGATGTCTACCTCAGTGGTGCGTGTGCGTGGCGGAACTGCTGCGACTTCCATACTGGCAGCGTTTCTGCTGCGGCTCTAACTGCTGAGCTGCTACTGCCAGCCCTGTCTTTGTACATTGAGGTTGCCTTTGATAATGGCCATCAATAATATAATGTTTCATTTCACTTCGGTCTTCAGGCCCAATCCCAATTCACCCCTACGGCTCCGTTTTCACCCCTACGGCCCTTGTCATGTAGGGCTAGGGGAGAGGGGGAGGGCCCTTGTCATGTAGGGCTAGGGGAGAGGGGGAGGGCCCTTGTCATGTAGGGCTAGGGGAGAGGGGGAGGGCCCTTGTCTCACCTGCAGTAGCTCCAGACACAGCCTTGCTGATGGCACTGCTGGTGATGGCTCTGTTTCTGTTCATCAGCTCATCAAACTCTGCTTCCCTCACAGCGGGTGCGGGCGCGTCACTGTCCCTGCTGGAGGACAACACTCATGACAGTTGACACTTCACTCACACCTCAATTTCTTTTTCAAGCTTTTTTTTCTTATTTTGGCTCTATACTTCATAAAAAGATTGTTGGACTGGAATAGCTGCCTTACATGTAGAAATGCTGATTCAAGAAACATTTTGAGTGGTCTCTTAATTTTTTCCAGATCTGTATATGCCCAAATCATAACACCGTGTTTCACAGATGAGATGATCTTAGGCAGAACCTTTTTTCTCTCCAAACGTTCCACTTGTAATTCCTCTGGTACAATATGATAATATTGATCTTATCTGTCCAGAACTCGGCAGGCTTTTAGGTACTTTTCAGCAAAAGCGTAACCTGAACTCTGTAGTTGGGTTGGTGATTAACTCTGCGGCTGGTAGGTTGCTAGGTTCTGACACATTCACCTCCTGGGGTGTGTTACTGATCTGTGGGACAGTTCTTTTGGGGATTTTCTTTCCAATCTGTTGATTTTGTCAAGCTTAAGACTTCAGTCTATGTTTCTCACCAATAGCAGACTCCAAAGGCAGATGTAAACCGTAGAATCGATACTAGACATCGACGGCTCTCTTATCTCCTCCACAAATGTGGCGGAACGCACCTGACTTACCAAGAACACCTGTCAAGCCAATTGTCTCATGACTTGTTTGTGCCCTGGCCTGAAATAGGGTGACTATGTATTAAAATGTCATTTATAAACACTAAAAACAATGTGTACACAATACCCTGACACAAAAGCTGAGAATCTCTACTTCAAGCGTCCTTGGTTTTGAGAAAGGAGCTACAGTATATAAATCTACGCTATTATTATTATTATTATTATTATTATTATTATTCAACCTCATAGTAATGTTTGATTTCATATCCAAACTTTTGTTAGAGTATAGAACCAAAATAACAAAGCTTCACTGTCCCATTACTTACGCAGGGTTCTGTAAACGGTGATAGACAAAACATTGTGAGCAGCAGCACATAAAAATGTCCCAAGACAAATTGTATCTTATATAATACTACGAAGTGCTGCTTGACACATCCAAAGCACAGCGAGCTCACCTGTGCCGGGTGTACGCTTGTGTACTGTTGTAGCTGTCGTGTTGTGCCGGGGGGAAGAAGGCAGGGTTGATGTGAAGGCTGGGGGGGGGGTGGAGGGAAGGCTGGCTGGGAGGAAGGTGGAGAGGTGGCGGGGGGAAAAGGTGGGGCATCGGGGGAGGGGGGATGTGTGGCGGGAGATGGGGGAACAGGGGAGGCGGGCGACTAAAGAACGGCAAGGGCAGTGGGGGGGGCTTGTTGATGTGAGGGGGGGGTGGCGGGATGTGAGGGGGGGGGCCGGAGGGGTTGGCCTGAGGAGAAGAGACGGAGGGATGGTTGTCTGGCACGTCCTCCTTCGAGTTGGAGCGCTGGGGGATACCTGTGGACACGGGGTGAGTTTTGTTTTAGTAGCAGCATTGGATGATAATGAATTGTATAAAAGACCTACAGTAAGTAGGCATTTGAAAGGCTAAATATCTGAAAGACCTTTTGCTAGCATATCAGCCCAATAGAGCTCTCAGGTCTTCTGAAGCTGGTTTTCTCTGTGTACCACGTGTACAAAAGAAGAGATTTGGTGAGGCTGCATTCTCATTTTATGCACCCAAATTGTGGAATGCGCTGCCAGTTTACATTAGGGATGCAACCTCAGCAAATATGTTCATGTCAAGACTAAAAACTAGGGATGCACGATATTATCGGCACCGATATTTATCGGCCCGATATTGAGGAATTCATGTTTATCGGGTATCGGTATTTATTATAAAATTAGCCGATATTTAAACCGATAATATGAAGCCGGAAATATTTCTGTTTCCGGTTTCCGGACTCTGCTTCCGGGTTCCGCGCTCAGGCACGCAGTTTGTATAGACGAGACGCGAGCGAAACATGCCTTCCCCTGTGTGGACATTCTTCACAATTTCTAAGGCAGATGTTGCGTTTGCAATTTGCAATACATGTTCAACAAAAGTTCGGAGAGGAGGGCAAAGGGCAAAGAGTTACAACACAACGAATCTAATAAGTCACCTGAAGAATCACCATTGCAAGCACGCTGTATGGAAGGAATATCAAGCACTCGTAGCAGAACACGTTAGCCCAGCCACGGAAAAAAAATCCGCGGTGCCTAGTGAAAACGCATTTGAAAACAGCAGGAAGTTCACTCGAGACAGCTCAAAGGCTCAAGCCATCAATGAAAAAATAATGGAGTTGATGGCCCTCGACGACCAGCCTTTCTCTGTAGTAGAAGATAAAGGATTTCGCCAGCTAATTTCACATTTAGAGCCCCGGTATGTACTCCCAAGTCGCCGCTATTTTGCAGACGTGTGCCTGCCGGCTCTGTATGATACAGTCGCCACACACATCCATAGTCTGATCGATACTAGCGTAAGCCAGATAAGTTTTACCACGGACATATGGACTTCTGACGTTAGTCCAGTCAGTATGCTTAGTTTAACGGCCCAGTGGCTGGATGAGGGCTTCATGCGCAGGAGTTCTCCGGTTCGCATACTGCGACAGCCATCCGCGGCGCTTTTGAAACCATGTTTGGACAGTGGAATATACCTAAGGAGCGGGTGCACGTTGTGCTGAGGGACAATGCGCGCAATATGGTCAGGGCTTGTGATGAATGTGAAGTTGCAAGCTTGGGCTGTATGTCACTCAGAAGTGTTCTCTTTGTTGTGTTAACAATAGTGATGTAAGTTAGATTTGGTGAGATCACTATGGAATATTAAATCATCAATCTTTGCTCACTACATAGCCTTTCTTACCTTCAGGTGTGCATGAACTACAGGTTATCAACTGTGAAATGATATCTGAATGGTCTTTATTGTCATTGATATAGTACAGGTACCAAACAACGAAATTTGGGAGGGGGAGCTCCCCTGGTGCTAGGAAAGAAAAAATAAAATAATAATAATAATATCGGTATCGGTATCGGTATCGGCCACGAGAAGCGGGTAAATATCGGTATCGGTTGGGAAAAATGCATATCGTGCATCCCTACTAAAAACCCATCTTTTTAATACTGCCTTTAAATGACTAAAATTGGCTCAAAGTGCTCCAATCATTATATAATCATAATTTAATTATTTAGTGACTAAATAATTAAATTATGATTATATAACGATTGGAGCACTTTGAGCTGCAACGTTTGCAGGAAAAGCGCTATACAAATAAAAGTTATTACTATTATTATTAGTATTTAGTTGGTTGTGTACAGTGCTCGTGTGCTTACGTTTGTTGGCCTGGGCTTCAAACAGCAACAGGTTTTGGCGAGTGGCGAAGCGGCAGTCCACCCTCTCCCCGTTGATGTGACAGTGGGGCAACGTGTCCAGCAACCGCTGCAACGACGCCTCTGTGGCCACCACCACCTCAGCATACCTACGTTAGAGAGAGGAGAGATATCACTTCTGCATAGAAAGGGTGTGAGCTTTGAGAGGTCATCCGAGGTCAACCACTCTACTGATGAAGCCATAAAAAGCCTATATGATCACCTGAGCACGCCCGTTTAGCTCTACAGATATCTGGAGACAACGTTTAGATTTAGATGCATCCTACAGAATGTTTACTGTTAATGGCCGCACGATGCAGGAAACATTGTAAACAATCTGTATTCTAAACATTCTAAACATTGTAAACAATCTGTAAGCTCTGCGTTTAGATGCTGAAGGCTCTAATTTGTCCCAATAGCTCTGTCTCTAGGTCTCATTTGAACTGGAGATCAGATTAGGTTAAGAAATGAT
>NC_137689.1:5530430-5550430 GCF_963989245.1 Nansenia antarctica | reverse complement strand
TGTCTGGTCGTTTACCTGCCTGGCCTTGTCTCTCAGGGGCTCGATGGACACATAAAACAACGATAGTTGATGCACAACAGACTACTGATCGTGCATCATTCGCGTCTTCTCGCGAGAGTTGGTTTACTGTATTGATTGTAGCGAGAGTTGGTTTAACTGTGTGATTGTAGGTAGGTAGCTAGCTTAGCTTAGCTTAGCTTAGCTCGCCATCCCCTCCCCTCTCTCCTCGCAGTGGGATGGTTGAAGCGTGTTAAAGGAGATTAGGAAAAGTAAACAAACGAACGACGTCACCCAACTGGTATTAAAAAGTAGAGTTATACTAAACTGTTCTACGTTCGCAGCGGATGTGCCGATGGTAAAAATGTCAATCTCCGACATGGAAACTGACAACATTCATACAAGTTAAACCTTCTGCAGATTTAGCGGAAGTGCCGCCTGACTGACTGGAAAGGTGCGTCTTTGAAATAACTCCGGTGCCAAACTGCTTAGGATTTGTTTTACCGCGTTCCGCTAAATATAACTACGAACTGGTGCTCCTATTATGATTATTGATTATATAATATTATACATTGATTATATAATACATAATCAATACATTGATTATATAATATAATATATATTGATATTATTATATATGATTATTATTATTATCATTATTATTATTATTATCATTTTTTTTTTTTTACTGGTTTTGATTGATTGATTGATTGAAAACTTTATTAGAAGATTTGCAGAAGTAGGTACATGAAAGTACATATTACATACAAGGTCAACTAACAGGATAAAAACCCAAGAAAGCCACTGGCTTATTTCAATTGGGGTCCTTGATTCTCAATTCATCGTTGGTGGATAGATGATTCACTTTACGTATTTGTTGTAATAATATACGGATAACGGCATCTGCTAAATGTAAAAAAAAAAAAGTAATGTAAATGTTAATGGTAAACAACCATGCATGTGGTGGCGTTCACTGAAGAATTATGATGAAGATGACGATGATGATGATGATTATTATTATTAAAAAAAATAATGCCAATAATAATAATGTATTGTTATTCTAATTATTGTTGTTACTATTATTGTTATTATTAACAACAACTCAATTTTGAAATAATAACCGAAAACGCTCGTGACGTCACCCTGAACGCCCTCCGAATTTGAACCGTTGGACCTTGTTTGTCAGGAAGGATATCTTCATCTTCGCATGTTATATTTATGTAACATATGCATATCTACAATATAACATGTGTGAAATTGACAAATACAAATTATTGTAGCAAGAACAATGTCATATCAATGAGCATACACATTTTAATTGTCGAAAAACAATATTTATATTCAATTGACCTTACCAACATGGCGCTAGAACGTAGACACGTGTTCTAGCCTGTGTTCCACTTTTATGTGACCGTGTAGATTGTGTAATCTCACACACACCACTCAGTGAACAACATTGACTAGATTCAACATTTGGCTGCTAGAAAGAAACAGTACAAAATGCTGTCTGCTATGATCTCGAAAAGAGTGAGTAATTCATTTATGTGGAATAGGGCTTGTTGTATTAACTATCCATGTAACTAGATACTAGACTACCAAAGTCGTAGCAGCTAGCTAGCTAAAGGTTGTTATGAAACTTTAATAATGTAAAGGTTGTTATCAAACTCGACACGTGCCTGACAGTTAAAAGTCAAAGTGTTACTACTTCAAAATCCTTTGTCGAAATAACCAGATTAGACTAAGTCTGCTTATTTGGCTTTTTCATACCATCAGTTTGCACTAAAATGGTGCAACCATAATCATGGTAGATGGACAGCAGAGGGCAGTATCATGCAACCGATCTCTATTAATAGAATATAATTATTATAATTATTATAATTATTAATATTAATATTATTATTATTATTATTATTATTATTATTATTATTCGAATAGACTTTATTGTCGTTGTACAGTTGCCTATACAATGACATTGTAGTGGTTCTTCTGAAGGTGCAAAAACAGAAAAACATATTCACATATTCACAAACATATACACATGATATAACATATCACAAATATTACACACTAGACAATTAAAAAGCGAAAATGCTATAAAACAAGCTAAGAGACAATGAGGTCTGTGGTGTCATAAGTGCAAATAAAGACAACAATCTTAAGAAAATAAAAACAACATGCAACAAGCATTACTAAAATGCTTTTAGTTGTATAGTTGTGGTCATGTCAACTTCAAGTGCAGACAGTCCATTTACCATTTACCAGGCGGGACTGAGTCAGTGTGCTTGCTGTCACTTAGGTCAGGATGTCCACTTACATACAAGCTGCATGCAAGATATTCCCCATGTTCATGCAGGATCGTACAGACAGACACGCACCTCTGTCATGTAAATCGTAGCCTATTTGAAGTTGATCCACATTACAATCTGGACGCCAAAAGTGTTTTCTGCTGGTGTTGTGCCTAATTCTCACTCCCATACACTTATCGTTGACATTGGGATGTGCTCGTCTTAACTGTCGTAGAAATGATATAGGTTAAGTGTTTTGTCTAAATAGAAATGAGAAAAAGGCAGCCTGGTTTCTTCAAATGCATAGAAAGGTATTTCATTATCTTTTGCAAAAGGAGGACAGTTTACAAGCATGACATGCCTTGTCAGGTCTATCAGTGAAAGGTTCTCAAGAAAATGAAGACAGAGAGAAAGTATGGATTTGTGAGTCATGCCAATCATAGAGGAGAGGTCACTAGAGGTCAGTGAAGATGAGGAAGGGGGGATGAAGGTGAGGTGGGTGACTTCGGCCCTCCCTTCCCCATAGTAGCACAAAGGTGGAGAGGTGGAGGTGTGGTTTAACATTGTCATGGGTTTTTAGGTGTTACAGAGAGATTAGGGAAAAACAAAGGAGGCGGTCTAGTCTTTGTGATAATTTAATGTATCTGTTGTTGAGCAAATGCCAAGTCTCGAGTAGTGAAATTGGTTTCATTCTTTACAGGGTTTGGGGTTTTCAATGTCTTGATCTGTCGAGGAGTCTGCCTGGCAACCACACATTTTAAAATCATATGGAATGGAATGGACTTTATTTGTCATTGCTACAGTACAGGTACCAAACAACGAAATTTAGGAGGAGTGGCTCCCCTGGTGTTAGGAAAGGAAATTTTTTTTTTTTTAGAAAAAGAATAAAATCACAAGAAGGTAAGGAGCTGGTTTACATAAATAAAGGCTATGTACACAATCCACTGTACTATACTGCACAGATAGTCAACTAGAAACAACATTCATCAGCATTTCGATACAGGAAATCTCTCAATTAAGCATGAAAACTAAAATATGTAAGAATGAATCAAATTATTTGAAGTAAATTTGAAAAACATTAAAATAAAGAAAGCGTATCTAGAGAAGTCATCTTCTCAAAGAGGAACAAAATGACCTATCACTATATTTACAAAATGAAAATGGATTATTGGGTTGAATCATCCATGGTTAGGCTATTACAATAATAAAAAATTAAAAAAGCTCTATCATCTTCATCTTGGTGTGATTTCACAGATTATCTGACATGACTAATTACGATGTTGTTTTGACCAGCTGGTGAGCGGTGTATGCCAGGCGTCATGGAGACCAGCGTTGACAGGTCTGGTGTCTGCGCGGTGTTACCGTGGCGAGGCACCTGCGGATTCCGGGCGTGACCTCATCGAGATGCCCCTGCCACCCTGGGAGGAGAAGCCCGGCGAGACTCTGGACATCAAGAGACGCCGCCTGCTCTACGAGAGCCGCAAGAGAGGCATGCTGGAGAACTGCATCCTGCTCAGGTCTGGACCGCAGAACAAGAGTCACGATGTGTGGTCTGGGGTGGTCCAGTGGTCTAGCACCGCGGTCTACAGTGTACAGTACACATATTATGCCCATGTTGGCATGGGTTCGAATCCGGCCCATGCCCTGCTGACATGCCCTCTCTCCCTTACTTTCCTGTCTGTCTTCACTACATCTGTCCAATCAAATGAAAAATATGAGTGGGACTGCCCCCACTCAGAAAGAAAATACCTGAGAGTCACAATGTACTGTATCATTTAGAATGTTTAATAGAAACGTTCAATTGATGTCCCACAGTTGTGCAGAAACACATGTAGTAAGTAACAAGTGCAATTCTCTCTCCCATTCCAGCCAGTTTGCCAAGCGGTATCTGAACACGATGAGCGAGACCCAGCTAAGACAGTACGACCAGATAATCAACGAGCCGAGCAACGACTGGGACATCTACTACTGGGCTACAGGTGAGTGGCCACTGGCCACGTTATCTACTACTGGGCCACAGGTGAGGGGCGGCGTTTAACTAACATGTCATGATATATACAATTGACTTAGACTCTTCCACTACCCCCTTGTACTGTTTATCCAGTGTCTACCATTAAAACTAAATACATAAATAAATGATTCTTCTAGCACGACGACTGCCAATGGCTGCTGGCCTGAACTAGATTACTTTTACTGCCTACGACTGGTTGGATTGATGATTCACTTAGTCAAATGTATTGATTGTAAGTCGCTTTGGAACAAGGCGTCTGCTAAATGCCGTGAATGTAAATGACAGGAGGAGGAGTTTCAGTCCTTGAGTCTCGGCCTTCGTCTTAATTTAGGCTCAGCAGCTGGTGAACCTGACCGTCAGCATTGCGGTGCACCACCTTGCATGTTGCACATGTAACCCACTCCTGTTGAAATGACCTAAAGCTGTTCTGTCTTGCCTCTTATCTGGACAGAGGCCCAGCCCACGCCAGAGGTCTACCAAGGCGAGGTCATGGACCTGCTGAAGGAGTTCACTAAGAACAGGGACCAGGAGCAGAGACTGGACGCTCCCAACCTGGAGTACCTGGACAAGGGGAGCCAATGAGGACCGCTGGGCCCGCTGAGAGGCAGCTTCTGAGTGGTGCTCTTCTCTAGGTTACTATGGAAACCCACCACTGACTGGACATTGAATATTCCTTCTGCAGGTCACTGAGACACCTGCCCTATTTATTTATATCACTGGCCTTACTGTATATGTCGGACCTTTAACAGAGATAATTACTGTAATAAACACAGACGGACGTGTACTTAAATGAGTAAAGAAGCAAATAAAATCAGTAAAAGACTTCGTGATATACACTTCAGCCCCATGGGGAACCTCACCAGTGGAACAATAATCATGTGACCTTAATTGGATAGGCTGTATCAATAGGATCAGTACAGCGCGCGCACACACACACACACACACACACACACACACACACACACACACACACACACACACACACACACACACACACAGCTTGTACGACAGGGCCTCTGTATTTGTACAGTCAGTGTTGTAATAAATGTTCATGTATGTGTATTTGCTTTTCTTGCTGTTGTTTATGCTTCAAACTCCCCCTCCCAGATCCAGTATATTAGGTAACATGCAGACAGGACAGTGTACAGGCATATACAGCTCTGGAAAAAAGACCTCTCCAAGTCTGTCTTAAATCAGCATGGCAGCCATTCCTTTCCAGCGTCTGTTGAATTCCAACACAGGCATGCCTCAATTTACGCAGTGAGGTAGTGATTAGGCGATCACTTGAACCGAATCTTATTTAACAAGGAAAATATACAAACCACTGCTGTGGTCATCACTGTCCTCTTGCAATAGGACCAGCTGGATGGTAAAAACTGTACTAGTAGTAGTACCTCAAAAGTAATTGGAATAAAAAACAACTATGGACTGTGCCAAAGAGTTTTGAGTGAAGAGGAAAAGAAGGGTTAAATTCTGGCTTCACTGGCAGAGGGATACAGTGAGCGTCAGGTTGCCATCCTACACATTTTTTCATTTTACTCATAAACGCATACCTATAAATAGTAAAACCAGAGAAACTGATAATTTTCCAGAGCTGTATATATATATATACCATGATTATGATATGATTACTGATGACCATCAGTGTAGGCTGCTGGATGACAAAATGGTAAATAAAATAAATGGACTGACTTATATAGAGCCTTATTCCAAAGCGCTTTACAATGGCCTCTCGTTCACACATTCACACACACATTCACATTCACACACCAATGGCGGCAAGCTACCATGCAAGGTCACCGGCCCGCTCATTGGGAGCAATTTGTGGTTCAGT
The DNA here is from genome assembly GCF_963989245.1 of Nansenia antarctica. Classification (NCBI taxonomy): domain Eukaryota; kingdom Metazoa; phylum Chordata; class Actinopteri; order Argentiniformes; family Microstomatidae; genus Nansenia; species Nansenia antarctica. Next base: position 5,544,303 of record NC_137689.1, on the reverse strand, counting down.
GTCTTGCCCAAGGACACCTTGACATGTGGCCAGTTGGGGCTCGAACCACCGATCTGCCAACCTTGCGATCATTAGACACCGGCTCTACCTCCTGCGCCACAGCCGCCGACAACACCAGAGAGGTGTGGAGCAGCGAGAGGAAGCTCACTGTCTACAAGCAGGCTAACAACGACCCACAAGTGGCTGGAGACCTGGACACGGCCAACCAGTTGAACCAGTTTCTGGTTTTCCAGTTCAGGTTTGACTCTGGGGCTCACTGTCCCCCTCCCCCCAGCTCCACCAATGACTCCACTCCCTCCTCCTTCTCTTCCTCCTCCTTCTCCTCCCTCCAGCCCTGCTCAGCTACCGGACACTGTGGAGGAGGGGGCCAATCAGAAGATGAGGACCAAACTCCTGGCCATCATGGACCATCCCTCCCATCCCCTCCATGACCCTGAGGCAGAGCAGAGGGCATCTTTGTCTTCAGGAACACAGCGTTTCTTCAGGACCTTTGTTTCATTTAGAGTCATATTTATGGTATTGGTAATGGAGATAGCCTGAGTCACCACTTCTTTGATCTTTATAACCTGCCCATCGGAAACATTAGGCTTTGACTTGACTGGCTTTCGCGGGGCTTTCTGACACAGGGGGTCTTTGTTAACACACCGTTTCTTTACAGCCTGAGTTTTCTTCAAGTCATCCGTCACCTTTACCTTTTTGGTCATCTTTGTTGTCATGGGGGTATTTGGGGGAGCAGGTAGGGGGGGATCCTTATCTGTACTAACACACAGTTTTTTCTTGATCTGTGTTTTCCTTAACTTCTTTTTTAATTTCAACTTCTTTGCCTCCTTTGTGATGAATGTGGTAGGGGTGGAGGCTGGTGGTGCACTTAAGGCCTCCTTTTCTTTACTGACACCTTGCTTCCTCATAACCTGCTTTTTATTATCTGTGACCTTTAACCTTCTAGTCAACATTTTGTTCACCTTTCCATTTTTAGTCAATGGGGCAGCGGCTGAGACATCTTTCTCTCTACACTGTTTCTCTGTAACCCGTATTTTCTTTAACTTATTCTTCACCTGTAATCTCTTAGTCCTCTTTACAGTTCTTGTAGGGAGAGCTGAGACGGAGGCCCCATCATTGCCCTCCTCTGGCAAGGGGTAGTGCTCCCGTTCGTGTAGGACGAGTGCCCAGAAACAAGCGAAGAGCTTCGGGCATTCGGAGAAGCAGCACTCTGCCTGAAGAGGTTGATGCCTACGCCGCGCGTGGCGTGTCATTTCCATCCGCGTGTTAAACCGTTCTCCACAGCCCCGGTGCAGACAGGGATGCTTGGGGCTCTCTCTGTGGCTGTCCACATGGTCCCGGTAATGCAGGAAACACTGAAACCTCCTCGCACAGATACAACATTTTCCGTTGCGGAGGTGGAAAACTGCCTCCAAGTGATTGGGGTCGCCGTGGTGACAGGTCAAGGCATGGTTAAGGAGAGAATGGCGTAAGGGGCAGCGTGTCTCTGTTACCCGGACAATGTTTTCTGAGGACGAAAGCCCATCCGCCTGCTTTACCTTGTCCAGAGCGAGGGAGGAAGAGTGTGTGTTCTCCTTCATTTTCTCTGCTGATGAGCAGGGTTGCTCCTTTTCACCCACTGTCTCAGGTTCTTCCGTTGTTATTTCCATTGAAAGGTCTTCTAGTTGCTGTCTACTAGCCTCCTTCTCTCTTCCCTCTAACAGAGAATCACGCTGCATTCCCTTAGACCTACCCGGCTTCCTTCTTAGGTGCCCATTTAACCTTTGAACTGCCTGTTTGTCATCACAAGATTTGCTGACTTTCTTTTCTGCTGATTGAGGAGTCTCTTCTTGTCAAGTGGCAGATATAACACGGCCTACCCGGCAGAGTCAACAAGGTCACATTCTGTACTGAGAAGTAAGGTGGTAAATCAGAAACAATGTCCATCTTGCATGGACACAGTGGCGGACTCAGGCTGTTTGAAGGGCAGGGGCGAAAAGAAAAAAAGGGCACCTATGGGACCCCATCAGTGAGCAAAAAGCTATGATGCGTCATGTATGGTGAAATAGTCCTCATCCTTGATTAATATTAACATTATGTAGTCTAGATTCATGTTGTATACGTTTCTGTTGGTCTGTCCACTTACCATGGTTGGATGACTGGTTTTGGTTTATCAAAAATAAATGTTGATTGATAACAACTGGTTGAATAGGAGGTCCTTGATTTAAATGATTGTCAAATAACAGGGTATATACAGGAATCTTGAGGTTAATTTCAATACCTTTCTAAGACTTTTTAAAGACCTTGTCAATATTTTTCCAGACCTCACTGCCACTTCGAGCTGTAACCGTTTACATCAGTGACACCTTTAACTTAACAGTTTTAGTTTGCAACAGACTAGACCCCTATCATACAACAGAATTTCCGGTTCGTCTTTGTTTTCTAATAAAACTAATAAATTCAACTTTTACTAAAAGTTTGCGCGGGACACTGATTGTGTGAAAATGAGAGCCTTCAATTCAACCCTCCAGGACTCTCTACCTATATTGGTATTTTCTAGTGAAACATTAATACAGTGTGTAATTAATGCAATTTAAGTACAGTATTCATAAGACATGATTTATAAGGACATTTTACATAATGAATTACATGTTTGCCTAAAAGGTTTCTGCTTTGTTTATTGAAAGTACAAACTTATTTCCAAACAGTTATTTTCGTCACTAAAGTTAATTAACTTGGCACACCGTAAACAATGCACAGTGCAGACGCTCAATCATACTTCTTTCAGTGTGTCTTCATACATTAGGACAATTATCCCAAAAGGCAAGAATATGAGCAGAGAAAAAAACGATTGGAGGGAAGTGGGAGACATTTTGACTGTGAAGGAGATACTGAGAAGTGCAAAAAAACAACAACAACAAAAGTAACAAACTATCGTTAACACGTCAATTACATATAATAATGATTTATATAAGTCTGCGTTTGTGTGTGTGTGCATGCTAGCCTCTGCAGTTTTTTGACAATAATGTAAAATCAGTTCTCACAGCTTCAGGAGAATTCCTCGACACAGACTTCACCCCCTGGACCACTGACTGAAGTAGCATGGAATAATAGCTAAGCTAATAATTTGGTCCAGGCACTTAGTCCAAGTATAAAAAAAAATATAAAAAAAAGACTCAATAGGAACTGGCCCAACTGCCTCAGTGTGAATAAGTCCTGGCTTTACCTAAGACACTCCACAGACGCCATTACACTTTGGATACGAGGCAGAGGCCACTCATATGATGATGAGAGACATATGGAAGTCATGTTGTCCGTCTTTTCTTACGGCTGCCTCGGTAAAAAAAAGAGCCCCGTCCCTCGCTAGAGGCTAGCGAGCGATTCAGGTCAAAGTCAGCTCTCCAGCTCTGATCTCCTCCATAAGGTAGCAGGATGATACATGCTCCATAAAGGCCCCTTGCAGCAGATCCACAGATGCATCGAAATCCTCCACTGCATTATCCACTCATAAAAAAATCTGACTAATGTCTGCCTCACCCGTTACCTGAATATCAAACATAGAAAAAACTATTAACGTACAGTATTGAGTTTTAAGCCAAATTGGGGGAAATCAATTTAAAATGTGATATATAATCTTATAAGTTAACATCATGAACAATAACAAAAGTGTCCATTTAATACTTACTCTCCTCATCAGAGTCGAAGCCGAAGAGGTTTGTGCACTTTTTGATCGACAGGTGGGTCTGCAGGTCCTCTGCGCTCTTGAAGGAGGTGAAACAGTTGGTGCAGCGCTGTCTCTGAGAGGTGGCAGTGCCAGCTGGAGACTGCAGGGGGGGGAGGCCGCCTGGGGCGCCATGTGGGGACCAGGACATCTCCTTCCTGCGTTTGGGCATGGTGATGAACCTCTCCTCCAAGTAGGCCGTGGGTGGGGGACGGACATACGGCTTCTTGGTCATCATCCCATAGTTTGTATCATTCTCGTCCTTCTTTTTAATGGCTTTAGGAGTGGTTGCAGGCTGTGGTGTCTTACGTGTCTTTAGCTCTGTGTTTGTTGCAACAGTTATCAGGCTTTTTGGTAGTTCTGTTGTGGTCTCCGTGTGTCCATTTACCAGCGTCTGGTCACAGGAACTGCCGAGTGTAGGATATGTAGTTTCAGGCAATGGTTTCGCCTCTTCCTTTACTCCACATACCAGGCTTGTTACCACTTCTTTGACCTTTGTAACCTGGGCATCTGAAACATTAGGCTTTGACTTGACTGGCATTCCGGGGACTTTCTGACACGGGGGATCTTCGCTAACACACTGTTGCGTTACAGCCTGAGTTTTCTTCAAATCATCGGTCACCTTTACTTCTTCCATCACCTTGGTAGTCGTGGGGTTTTTGGGGGGAGCAGGTGGGAGGAGCTCCTTTAGCAACAGACTACTACAACCACGCTGCACTAAGGAGATCTGTTCTGGTCTGTCCTTACATAATGCTTCAAATGTCTATTTCTATTTTTTATTTTATTCTGTTATTAAAATTGTCACTTTATTTTGTTGTTGTTTGTGGTGTGAGCTGCTGTAACGCCTTGATTTCCCCCCGGGGATCAATAAAGTACATGCTTATCTAAAAGTCACCTTGATCAGGTGATTTGGTAGGTTGCAGTGTCAATACATGGACACCAGGGGGAAGCAAAACCATACTGTTTGATTGTCATTTGTGTCTCAACAGGAATGTCACACCACCACTGCAAATCAAAATCCCAGGTGTTTAACAGATATGATGTACCCGATGTGGATTTGAATTAATGAGCCTCCGTACTAAACCTGACTTTTAAACCTGAGATGCATCCAAATATGTTTATATTACAGATTAGTGGTTGCATAATTGGTATAGGCTGGACTGTTGTCCTTGTTGTTATTAATTGGCTTTCAGCCCAGTAACTTGGGTGGTGATTCATAATCTAGATCAATAGATGAGCTTCTTTCATGAACAATGTCTGTGTGTGTGCGTGCGTCCATGGTTATGTGTGTGCCACTGTGTGGAGTGTCTGTGTTTGTAGGGATGAATGCTTAACGCGTGGGTGTTTGCGAGAGTGTCAAACGTCAAATTGTATCACCACTTAAATTGCAGATATCATTTTTTGTTTAGAGCTAAATAAACAACGTCCCCCCCCCCTCTTTCCACCCTCCACCACCACCACAGTAAATAGTGTTGGCAGTAGTGAGGATACCTTGCTATGCTGTGTTCTCATGTGGATGTTAGTGGCACATTGCTGAGACCAGCAGAGAGGAACTTGCCCTCTGGGTATGCTCTGACTGTGTGTCATGAGATGAGCTTCGCCTCTGGATGTCACCCTCAGTCACAGGAAGCAGTTTGCACAGTTGACTAAAGTCGTGAAGACAGTGAAACACAATGTGATATCCATATTACGGTATGGACCATACCTACGGGAAAAACCTCAGCTCCCCGAGACAGACACATCATTTGGCGACTGCCAATGGCCACTGGCCTGAGCTAGATTACTCTTCCTGCTAAGACTGGTGGATTGATGATTCACTTACTTAGTCGAATGTATTGATTGTAAGTCGCTCTGGAAGAAGGCGTCTGCTAAATGCCAAAAATGTAAATGTCGATATTTGCACTTTTGTACTTTATTATATAACATATAATATGTTATTCACGCTAGTCGCTTATGGCGTTTTGAAAAGGAAAATGTTATGACAATAACTGCTAGTCATACATTTACTCAGGTATCGTTATAAAGTAACAACTGTAAAGCAATCTCAACATTGGTAAAAAAAATATTAGATTAGAAAAATGTTGAATATTATCTCAATTATATCTGATACACAAAGCTATAGATTTGAATGACGTATTATTAAAATGACACTCCAAGTAATCTGAAGCACACCCCGGCGTAGGTGGTTGAGGAGCGGTGGTGGGGGCGTGTCTTCAAATAGCAGAGTGTGATGCCAGTAGGACCCCCCCTCTGTGTAAGCTCTGTGACCCTGCTGCCATCTGTCTCACTGCATACAGACTGGTCAGAAAGGCTGTCTTTCTGTCTGTCTGTCTGTCTGTCTGTCTGTTAGTCTGTTAGTCTGTCTGTTAGTCTGTCTGTTAGTCTGTTAGTCTGTTGGTCTGTTTGTTAGTCTGTCTGTTAGTCTGTCTGTAAGTCTGTCTGTTAGTCTGTCAGTCTGTCTGTCTGTTAGTCTGTTAGTCTGTCTGTTAGTCTGTCAGTCTGTCTGTTAGTCTGTAAGTCTGTCTGTTAGTCTGTAAGTCTGTCTGTCTGTCTGTCTGTTAGTCTGTTAGTCTGTCTGTTAGTCTGTCTGTTAGTCTGCAAGTCTGTCTGTTAGTCTGTCTGTTAGTCTGTCTGTTAGTCTGTCTGTCTGTTAGTCTGTCTATTTGTCTGTCAGTCTGTTAGTCTGTCAGTCTGTCAGTCTGTTAGTCTGTCAGTCTGTTAGTCTGTTAGTCTGTCAGTCTGTCAATCTGTTAGTCTGTACCTCTTCAACATCCAGCAATATACTCATAGGCTGCCAATGCGGCAGTCGTCCACTGTTGCGTCAAGAAGACACATCTTACCTCAGCATTATATTCGTTCTCCCACTTACTCCAATTTGTCTATGCTTACGTTTTAGTTTTTAAACAGCTGTCTGCCTTGGACCTCGGTCCGACAATAGATGTTTTGAATGCTTTGAACGTTCCTAATCCCTGTATGAGATAAACTTGGAACCTGTCGAATCTGTACTCTGTGTTTGTGGGTGGGAGGGGAAGTGGGAAACCCTTGTATCACACACCAAAGCCAACGTGACCAATTCCTCTGCTCACATGGCAATTACAGACACAGCCATGGTTTTCTATGAAACGATGAAATGCTTCCCCCCCCCCCTCACCTGTGGATTCCACACCCCGTGCTCTCATGCGTGCAGCAGAATGCATGTCTTTCATTCCTGTGAAGCTTGTTTGGAGTGTGGGATTGTGTGTCGCCCACGCTCGCCTCCTCTGCCTCTCTCTCTCTCTCTCTATCTGGAGACCGGCATGTTCTTGTCATCCTGCCGCCTCTGTGGTGGTGTGTGTCGTGACAGTGCTCCGTTTTATTCTCAACCTTGCTGCCTCTCTCTCTCTCTCTCTCTCTCTCTCTCTCTCTCTCTCTCTCTCTCTCTCTCTGTCTCTCTTGGCCTCTCTCTCTTTCTTTCTCTCTCTCTGTCTCTCTGTCCCTCTCTCTCTGTCTCTCTCTGGTGGACCTCTCTCTCTCTCCCTCTCTCTCTCTCTCTCTCTCTCTGCCTCTCTCTCTCTCTCTCCCCCCCTCTCTCTCTGCCTCTCTCACTCTCCCCCTCTCTCTTCCCCTGGAATTTCAATTTTACCCTTCTCCCTTTCTTCACACATCTCCCTCCACTCACCATCTCTTTCTCCCTCCCCTCCCCTCCCCATGCCATCTCTCTCTTCCCCCCCTCACCATCTCCCCCTCCCCATCTCCCCCCCCCCCCCCCCTCTCTGTACCGAAGAGGCCTGAAGGGAGTCATAAAACTGAAGAAATGTACTAGAGTTTCAATTTTGGAAATAAGAAGCCTGCATTGCACACACACACACACACACACACACACACACGCACGCACACACACACACACACACACACACTCACACACACACACACACACACACACACACACACACACACACACACACACACACACACACACACACACACACACAGACACACACATGCACACACACACTCCTACCAGCATTAAAGCTTTTAAAGGCTCTTGTGGTTAACTCAATGATAAATATATGCCCAAGATCAATAGTGTAGTTTTGACTATTGAGAATCCATTAGAAAGTTTCTAGGGTAGATGAGATTCAGGAAGTGGATTTGTAGGATATGGAAGATCTAATTGATGTACTTGTATTTGTTGGTGGAACTAGAATATTAGTCACATGACTGCTGTGTGTGGGAGGCTGTGTGATTAGGCAGACTGTTTCTGGGTACTAGAGGAGTACATCCAATACAGATGCTTGTATCTGTAAATGCCTCCGTAATTCATGTAAACAGTGACTTTACTTTATCATCATCAGAGAGAGGGAGAGAGAGAGAGAGAGAGAGAGAGAGAGAGAGAGAGAGAGAGAGAGAGAGGGGAGAGAGAGAGGGAGGGAGGGAGGGAGAGAGAGAGAGGGAGAGAGAGAGAGAGAGAGAGAGAGAGAGGGGAGGAGAGAGAGGGAGAGAGAGAGAGGGAGGGAGAGAGAGGGGGAGAGAGAGAGGGAGAGAGAGAGGGGGAGAGGGAGAGAGAGAGAGGGAGAGAGAGAGAGGGAGGGAGAGAGAGGGGGAGAGAGAGAGAGAGGGAGGGAGAGAGAGGGGGAGAGAGAGAGAGAGAGAGAGGGGGGGGGGGGGGAGAGAGATTGAGAGAGAGGGGGAGAGAGAGAAAGTGAGAGCTCATTTCCCAGAGGGCTTAGGGGATAATGGTTTTTCCAACGGTCTCTGAGTTAATTAGCTCTATCATTGGTTCTCATTTGACTACCAAACTAATAGAATGCACAACAGAGAACATATGATGGTAAACAGAAGCTAATTAAATGATCCAAGGCAGCTTGGTTTGACAGGAAACCGGCCTACTTGCATTCCCCTAAGAACCCAGCGTAATGTTTACAAGCCAAGGCCAACTTTATAGTCGAGATTTTCTCAACTTAATTCTTCATAACAAATTGAAATGCCAGATTTTGCCTTATCCCACAGACAATTCCGAGGTGAGGTTGGAGTTGGATTAATCCGTGGCACAGCTGCACCCTCGGAAAAACGACTATGTTAACCTCTCTAATATTCAGTTGGAAATATTCAATATATTCAATATTCATTATTTGAGGGAATACAGAAAAATCACACCAGACAGCAGAGGGAAATAAGCACCAGACTGAATCTAATTGCAGAGAAACCAATAACGTTAGACATCAGTAGAAAAACAACCACACAACCATCTGAGAAGTTTCTTCTTTTTATATACACATTTATATATTTATACACTGTACAGGTTTCAAAAAAATAAATGATTGATATTGAAGATTGTGCACCCCACTGTGTAAATGTGTTTACTAAGGAGAGAAGAGAAGAGATGTGAGAGAGGACAAAGGGATGTCAAGGACAGACGCATATCAACATCCCCCCCCAGCAGCACTGATGAGGTTTCTACACACAGCACACACACTCTTAATTCAATTCAGTCTTTACACAATGTTACAATGAACCCTGACCTACATCGACCCACCCTCCCCTCGTCTCCGTCAGTCTTGCAGAGAGAGAGAGTCTCCCACCAGGAAATGTGGGGTGTTATTTCAATCAGATTGGAAACAAAACAGATACGTTCGTTAATGTAATTCAGTGCGTTAGAATGATCACTATATACCACATATTCCCTGTCTTGTAAGTAATCTATGGGTCAGGAAACCTTCTAATCCACGTTCTTCTCCTGGCTCGTAGACTAGTTTCAAGGGAAGGAACCACCTGAATAAGATGTAAAATAGTGACCTATCCCTTTAAATTGTGATTGTGCCAATGGGGAGTGTTATTGGGAATATTCAGTAGTCTTAAAGGCAAGCAGACCGTAGTACCAGGCTATTATTGAGCCAATTATCAGATCAGGAAATCAGAAATCATGGCTGATAGATAACCAATCATGTGACCACTGACCACATAGAGCCAAAACATTTTCTTTCGTTTATGTTTTATGATGTAATATTGGATGTAATGTTTCCTTGAGTGCAAAGTGTGATGTTTTTATGTCCTGTAGTTCTGTTTTAAATAGTTTATAACACCTGCGGCCGTATCTCCCCTGTGGATTCTTTACCTGCCCAGGGACTGCTGATGCAATTTAGCTACCCAGCTAATTCAGGGAGAGGCAATGACTGTCCATTGTCCCTTTCAAATAAACGAATAAATAAAAGGTAAATCATGGTAACGTATACCAACCACACGACCCCATGTTTCCTGGACTGAATTTTCCTCTGGTGGGCAGCTGACCTTGGGAGCAGTAATGCTTAGTCTGCATGTATGCTGATGTACGGGTTGTTTATGAGATTAGCACACGAGGTGTCGGTACTCCCGGGTTATTTTGGGAATAGGGTGGGGCTCTGCTCTGTCAGGGGAGAGATAGCAGTGATGCAAATGAGGTGATGATGATCATCGTCTGTCTCACCTTTTCTCACACGACACTCGGAGAGCGGGAGCATATGGAGGAGAGGAGGTGGGGAGATAGAGGAGGGGAGAAGAGGGGAGGGGAGGGGTGGGTGGGTGGGTGTTTGAGGCACACACACACACACCCACACCCACACAACACATCGTGCCAAAAAGCATGTGTGTGTGCACAGTGGGGACAGGTTGCATCAGCAGTGACGTCTCCTCTGAGACTCGTCGTCTTTTGTCTCAGTGTGTCGGGCGTAGGAGTGTGACACACTCAGCCTCATATCAAATGACACCAAAACACAAAGTCCCACCCCCCCCCCCTGGGGTCTCTACTCCCAGTCCCTGTGCCAGATTCAGCAGAGCTAGAATTGGACAAGCTGTATCTGGCCAGATGGAATAAGTTCCCATCTCCCTTCTCTGCCTCCCTCTCTCACTCTTCTCTGCCTCCCTCTCTCACTCTTCTCTGCCTCCCTCTCTCTCTTCTCTGCCTCCCTCTCTCTCTCTTCTCTGCCTCCCTCTCTCTCTCTTCAACCAGACTCTCCTAAAACTGATGTGGCTCCCCTCCCCAGACAAATTGATGTCCCCCCCCCCCCCCCCCCCAGACAACCTATAAACCCAACCAATAGAAAGTAGACAAATGCCCTCATTTAGAGAGCCACTTTCCAACAGCCCTGTGATCAAGAGTGTCTCCTCCATTTTGATCAGTGACTTAACTTAAAAAACAAAAGAGATGTACAGATGTACGTCTGCATTACTTTGTACAGAATAAAAACAAACGAAAAATGTTTTTCATTTGAAAGAAACAAATGATAAATAAAACAGGGCAGAAGGGAACACCGAGCGCACACACGCACGCACGCACACCGACGGTAAACATCACACAAACTGACAGTCCGATGTTGACACAAACACAGACACACACACACACACACACTCATTCACACATATCCAGCGGACGCAAAATCAACATTCAAATGTTAACAGAGAATTGGTTTTCTAGTTATTATTACTCTTGTATTACTCTGTCATTCAGACAGGTACTTAACCGGAGTGACTGGAGCTTAGGAGAGGTCACAGCAAGTACATACACAGCACCAGTCAAAAGTCCAAAGTTCAATCGAATAGGAAAGTGTGTCCAAACTGTTTGACTGGTGCTGTATATGAACGATAAGTACTGTACATCAAGAGCAGTACAGCAGGGAGGGGGGGAACGAAGACCCACTTTCCAACACCCTAAACTATCTGACTGACTAATAAGCACCCCTATGACTGGCTGTGAACATCCAAGCTATCTGACAAAACTGACACACACACAGAGACACACAGGCAGACTGACACACACAGAGACACACTGACATAGACATGTATATCTAGCCGACATCCTCCACGGTATAACAAGACCCTTCGGATTAATGTGGCTCCGTTTCAAAAACAAGATACATTTTTTATGTGGCCGTGTGATAAGGAGAAGTTTATTTCTGGCGGAGTTGCTCAGAATGACGCAACGGAGAGAAATCAGCAGAGATGAGGAGGACCGTTAGAGCTGTTCATCTGAGCTGGTTTCTGTTCGTCTTAGTGCACTTTTTCTCCCCTGCCTACCCCTCGACACACCACCCGTCTCCTTCTGGTACCGCTCAAGCTCTGTGACCTCTCCAAGTGTAATAATCATCCACATTAATCATCATCATCATCATCATCATCATTCATCAGTAACGTTGTGGTCATTCTTTTGATCTAGCTGTGCAAGCCAACATTTTGTGCATTCAAACACATGCGCACACACGCATGCACTTAGACACATACGCATGCACGCAAACACACGCACATACACACGCACACACGCACACGCACACGCACAATACAATGTTAAAAAGCTGGCTTTTGTTTCTATGTTCTGTCTCTGGAAGAACGTTTTGATTGGTCTCTTTAGGTTCTTTTTCAAAAACAAAAAAAACACAACATTGATGACTGTTTTTTCTTTTTTTCTGTCCTTCTGGTTGTTGTTCTTCTCGGAATGTCAAATCTTTTTTTTCATATTTTTTTTTCTCTAGAAAGGGACCAGTGTAGATGATCAGTGTACATTTCTCTCCTTTTTTTGATACAGAACTTCAGTTTGGTGTTACGTCACATCACCCACAGCACGCACAGACAACAAGGGGGGGACGGACCAGCAAGGGAAGAATTACTACAGTGGTTTCCAGAGAAAGAGAGACCGGAGAGAGATGATGAGGCGTGGGGGGGTGGGGGGGGTGGGAGTGAGTGTCAACAACGGAACAAATCCATTACCATCCAGACTGATCACCCAGATCGATCATCCAGATCCACCCCCTCCTCGATTAGCCGTTCTTCTTCTTCCTGTTAATGTGCCTCTCGTGATGCTTCCTCCCGCTCCGATGCTAATTAGGGAAAACAACAATAAAAAGTGACGAGCCAACCAGGTCGCTCCGGACATCACGGCCCAGGAGTGAACACTCATCCTTCGCTCCCACGGAGGAGGAGGAGGAGGTGGGGGGGAGGGAGGGAGGGAGGGGAGGAGCCCTGTGAGTCACGTAGCCAAGGTCAGCGACTTGGTTGTCACACGGGGTTGGACTGTGTCCCAGAAGACAGGCCCCTCCACTACCTCCCTAACCTCCCTCCCTCCCTCCCTTCATCCCTTCATCCCTGACCTCCCTACAAAGTCCTGTTTGACATCATCTGTCTGACCCGTGTTTGGTTGGTAGCTCATCCCCAGGGGGGGGGGGGCAGAACTGTGTACTGCTCAGGTGGCTAAATAGGGTGAGGCTGAAATGACAGGAGGAGGGGGATGAGGCTGGGGGGAGGGGCCGGGCGGGGGGAGAAAACACATTAAAGAGCATAGACCCAGGAATGGAGGGGGAGGGGGAGGTGAAGAGGGAGAGAGGGAGAGAGGGAGGGGGGGGGTTAACCAGGGAGCTCGGAGAGGAGAGGACAGTGCGGAGGAGAGAGAGCGGGCGTCGGATGATGGTTCTTTTGTACCCGTGTTCCGTAGCGTTGTCAGCCTTGTGCATAACGATAGGGTCGGGGGGGTCAGGGGTCAGGGGGGGATGTTTTGGGGGCGGACATCGCTGGGGCCCTCTCAGGCCTTGAGGGTATGCCACTGAGACACTCCGGTACGGGGGCGGGCCATCATGTCCTTCCAGTGCTTCACCTCCGCCGGGCCGCTCTTCCACGAGAGATAGATCTGAGAGAGGGAGAGAGAGAGAGAGAGAGAGAGAGAGAGAGAGAGAGAGAGAGAGAGAGAGAGAGAGAGAAAGAGAGAGGACGGGTATGTGTGTGTCAACGGATTGATGTCATGTCACTCATACAGAGGTGGATGTCCCTCCTCGCATGCAGCGACACGCCAAAGCAGCAGAGAGACGCAATAAACTCTCAATGTGTGACACATTCTTTTTCTGAGTGGGGCAGTCCCACTCATATTTTTCATTTTTATTGACAGTTACAGTGAAGATTTAGACAGGAAGGATGGGTGAGAGAGAGGAGGGATGACATGCAGGATATGTCCCAGGCCGGATTCGAACCGGGAACCCTGCGATTACATGGTCAGCGCTTAACCCACTACGCCACCTAAGTGCCCCTGTGTGACACATTCTAATGCTTTAAAGGTCCTCATATCAGGATCCGATGACCATCAGACTTTTCTTTCGTAAAAATGTGAATAGATTTCCGCGTTGTTGAAAATCGATGACGTGCTCGCTAGTCAACGAACACAGCTTGTTTTGTGAGCCT
>NC_137689.1:5520430-5525430 GCF_963989245.1 Nansenia antarctica | reverse complement strand
TTCTTTTCTTGATGTGTTCTGAGCAAGCTATGTATGTTTTTTGGTGCTATCCTACCGTTTTGCCACATTAAATATGATTTAGTTTGTGGTTTCTCTTGTGTTATTTACATGTATTAAGTGTTGTTTGTGTTACAGTGAAACCTAGCTGCTGTTGACGGGAGTGGGACTATGTACAAGCCTTCTGGGCTTCGTTCCCTCCTTGCACCGTTTTTTAAAATCATGTGCTAAATAAATAAACTCAACTTAATTAAATCTACCCGCTTAAAATTGTGTTTGGCTTAGCTTATATGCAGTTCTTTGAATGTACACAGGTAATGTACATGTTTTATTTATTTTTATTTAGCATTTATTTAACCAGGGTCGGTCCCATTGAAATACAATGATCAAGTTTCAACAGCCAAAACAAACAGCACAATTACATAATAAAACAACACCAGATCAACAACAAAAATAGAAAAATACAATTTGATCAGAGCAATAGGATAAAAACAATGGGATTTTCATATAAAATATAAAATATAAAAAAGGAGCAAGAACGATATGAATAAATAGAATAAAATAGAATAACATAATGGGACTTTCATACAAAACAGGGGCAAGAACGATATGAGGCTGATTCCAAGTTACTCACAAGGTTTTTAAATGTTCCAAGAGAAATTCATTCTTTCAAGTTTAGGGTGCTCTGCTCTGTAATGAATTCCAGGCAGCGGGCGCAAAGTGCATGAAGGAGTGCTTGCCGAATTCAGTGAGAACTATTTGGGGACATTTAGGAGATAACAGTCGTTGGAACGTAAGGAGTAAGTACTCTGGGTTCTTGAAATATAACCACTTAAATATTGGGGAAGTAGGACTAAAATGGCTTTATATATAAAGGTGTGCCAGTGTTTGTTTGTTGTGGTTTTGTGTGAATCACGACAAGTGTCTGTGTGATGGCGCTTATGATCTCACAGTCCTGACCTTCAAACAGGAAGCTGTTATATGTAACTGACCTTCAAACAGGAAGGTTCTGTATGTAACTGACCTTCAAACAGGAAGGTGTTGTATGTAACTGACCTTCAAACAGGAAGGTGTTGTATGTAACGGACCTTCAAACAGGAAGGTTCTGTGTGTAGCTGACCTTCAAACAGGAAGGTTCTGTGTGTAACTGACCTTCAAACAGGAAGGTTCTGTATGTAACTGACGTTCAAACAGGAAGGGTTTGTATGTAACTGACCTTCAAACAGGAAGGTCTCGTATGTAACTGACCTTCAAACAGGAAGGTGTCGTATGTAACTGACCTTCAAACAGGAAGGTTCTGTATGTAACTGACCTTCAAACAGGAAGGTGTTGTATGTAACTGACCTTCAAACAGGAAGGTTCTGTATGTAACTGACCTTCAAACAGGAAGGTTCTGTATGTAACTGACCTTCAAACAGGAAGCTGTCGTATGTAACTGACCTTCAAACAGGAAGCTGTCGTATGTAACTGACCTTCAAACAGGAAGGTTCTGTATGTAACTGACCTTCAAACAGGAAGGTCTCGTATGTAACTGACCTTCAAACAGGAAGGTCTCGTTCCAGTGTGGGTTGAGGTTCTTCCTCTTGACCTTGGTCTCTAGCTTGTGCTTCTTGTCAGGCAGCAGGTACAGCTTGACGAAGGGGTCCGAGGTCCCGGAGAAGTCCTTGGCGGGCAGCTCCTGGCCCTTCAGGATCTTGACGGTGAGGGTGGAGTCCTGGAAGCTGTAGCCCACGCTGAACTGGACCCTCCCCAGCTTCTCCAGGACCGGCCCATCCCCGTGCTCCTCCTCCTCTGAGCCGGGGGACAGCTGGGAGAGGACAGAAGGATCGACATGGTAAACGGATGGTAAACGGATGGTAAATGGTAAATGGACTGCACTTATATAGTGCCTTTATCCAAAGCGCTTTACAACGGCCTCTCATTCACCCATTCACACACACATTCACACACCGATGGCGGCAAGCTACCATGCAAGGCGCCGGCCCGCTCACTGGGAGCAATTTGGGGTTCAGTGTCTTGCCCAAGGACACTTCGACATGTGGCCAGCAGGGGCTTGAACCGCAGATCTGCCGACCTTGCGTTCATTAGACAGCGGCTCTACCTCCTGCGTCACAGCCGCCCCAAATGGATGGTAAATGGATAGTAAACGGATGGTAAATGGATGGTAAATGGACTGCCTTGTTGAAATTCTGTAGACCTGTGTCTACAGAATATGGAGGAATATGGAATATGGAGGGAGATATATATACAGTATAAAGAGTGTGCATATGCGAGTCCATTTGGGCGTGGGTGCAAGCTCTAAATGGACTGCATTTATATCACACTTATATCGCCTGGCCTTATTCCAAACCAGCTCAGTGGCTTTGCGTTTAGAGTGTCCGCCCTGAGTTCGATCCCCGGCCGAGTCATAATACCAAAGACTATAAAAATGGTGCCCGATGCCTACCTGCTTGGCACTCAGCATTAAGGGTTGGATTGGGGGGTAAGACCCTGCGACATACCAGCGTCATGTCCAGGGGGTGTACTCACGCTACGGAAACAGGAGATAGGCCCCCTAAGGGCCGTTAGGCTCGAGAACAATTGGTTCCCAAGGCTACTTACTTATTCCAAAGCGCTTTACAACGGCCTCTCATTCACCCATTCACACACACATTCACACACCAAAGGCAGCAAGCTACCATGCAAGCCCGCTCGTCGGGAGCAATTTGGGGTTTGGTCAGGTGTCTTTCCCAAGGACACCTAGACACGTGGCCAGGTGGGGCTCGAACCGCCGATCTGCCGACCTTGCGATCATTAGATGCCGGCTCTACCTCCTGAGCCACAGCCGCCACAGACACGCTTATCTCATGTATACCATGTATAACTAACGGGATTTGAATCTAGGTAATCCTAAAGAATCCTGCTTGCAAAAACAAAACGTAACATATCACAAAACGAACCAATCAGTGAGCTTGTTGCTGCCTGGGCAACATAGGGGTAATACGTCTCAGGGGAGAGTGATTTTATGTTTCTAAATAAAAGTCACAACATTAAACCGGCTGGCGACTTGTTCCCCCTTGTCACCAGACCGTGTCCCGTATTAAACAGTCTCACCTGACAGCGACATGGACACCCGCGGTGTTACTTCCTCTCCACCGGGGGGCGCTATAACCGCACTGTGTCCATCACACTGGTGTCAACATGCCACCATGGCCATTAGGTCATGTTATGTCATATGCACGCAGGGCTTCACTGGGCAATAAGGACCGAAGGCAGGAAGCAGGCGTGTGTGGGGATTAGAGCCAGAAGATATACCCCCCTCCACCCACTCTCTCTCTCTTTCCCTTTCCCTCTCCCTCTCTCCCTCTCCACCCAACCCCCCCCACTCTATCTCTCTCTCTTTCTTTCTCCCTCTCTCTCTCTACCTCTCCAACCCCCCCCACTCTCTCTCTCTCTCTCTCTCTCTCTTTCTCACTCCCTCTCTCTACCTCTCCACCCCCCCCACTCTCTCTCTCTCTCTCTCTCTTTCTCACTCCCTCTCTCTACCTCTCCATCCCCCACCCTCCTCCCCACTCTCCCTCTCTCTTCCTCTCTCCCTCTTTCTACCTCTCCAACCCCCCGCCCCCCCCCCCCCCCACTCTCTCTCTCTCTTCCTTCTTCTACCTCTCCAGCTCACACGGTTGAGAGACCTCCTGGTTAACTGTAGGGCCCTGAGGCCCTGAGGCCCTAAGGAGAGAGGGGGAGGAGGGAGGAGGGAGGAGGGAGGAGGGAGGAGGGGGAGGAGGGAGGGGAAGCCAGTTGAAAGAGTGTTATCTGATGGGGAAGGGCCAGGGGCATTGCCCACGGTGGAGTTCCGGGAGTCTCTCCTGATTCCTCTCCTGTTCAGTCAAAACTCCTCTCCTCCCGCCCTCCAACACGGTGCAGCACAGTGACGGATTCACCCTCCCCACAACTGTCATCCTGTCGCTCTGTGTCCCACTGCTAAATATGCTAATCTCTCCTTTCTCTCCTGTTGCCACTCTCTTTCTCTCTCTCTCACACACACACACACACACACACACACACACACAACACAGGCGCGCGCACACACACACACACACACACACACACACACACACACACACACACACACACACACACACACACACACAGACACATATACTGTACAGATACACACACACACACACACACACATACACATATACAGACACACACGCACGCGCACACCTACGCACTATGCGCCCAAATGGACTTGCATATGTACACTCTTTATACTGTATATATCTCCCTCCATACATATTCCATATTCCTCCAAATCTCCATATTCTGTAGACGCGGGTCTATCTCTCTTTTCGACATCCATCTGTTTCTCTTTCATCCTCCTTTCATTCTCAGTCGCATGTCCTTGTCCATCTTCGCTGGCATTGCCTGAAACCCACACAGTTCCAGAACCCCCACCTACACAACACGCAGCTCCACCAGAGCCCACACAATCCTTCATGAACATGTCCACACACACACACACACACACACACACACACACACACACTGCCACAGGAAACCTTCATGAACATGTCCACACACACACACACACACACACACAAACAACCACACAGACAGACACACGCACACAACCAGACAGACACACGCACACAACCACACAGACACACACACACACACACAGACACAACCACATCACACACACACACACACACACACACACACATCACAATGAAAGAAATGAAAACATATCAAACAGTCAGTCTGCATTAATGAAGAGGTTTTCAAGTAGGCTGCCCTGTAACTAGCCTAATAGACACAGACAGGCTTGAGAGAGAGACCAGAGAGACAGAGAGACCAGAGAGACAGTGAGACCACACAGGCACCTACCTACCAGCCCCATCCCACAGACAGGGTCTCCTGACGGCCCGCCCCAAAACCATCATCATTAAGCCTCCTCAGGGCCTCCGTAGAAAAGACACGCGACCCACGTAATTATACACGTCTCAACCCCCCACCCCCGC
>NC_137689.1:5507930-5517930 GCF_963989245.1 Nansenia antarctica | reverse complement strand
AGAGCACAATAAGGAATAAAAAAATCAATAAAAAAGAAACTCCCGTAAACACCAAACAATAAAGAAGAAGACCGTACAGAGACACCACGTTGGCATGCAGAATAAGAGGAGGCTTAAGAGAGAGAGAGAGAGGTAGAGGGAGAGGGAGGGGGAGAGGAAGAGGGAGAGGGAGGGCTAGAGGCTATACAACAGAGGGGCTGAGAGAGGAAGACAAGAAGTAGGAGAGCGTGGGGGACAAGGTGGGACAAGAAGATGTGGTGTGTGGTGGTGGGTGGAAACATAAAACACACAACACAACATGTTAAAACAGTCGAACCAGAACAACAAGGGACTAGTGGTCTGGAGTGTAGGCTAATAACCCGTCGACAGAGTGGTGTTAGTAGAGGCATGTGTGCGGGTTAATAACCCACAGACCGCAGGTTAACCGTCGTATTAAAGCACTCATGCCGAGAAGGGGGGGGCCATTGTTTCTGAGACACCCGCTGCTGTCCGTTGGGTCTACAGCTTGTCTGTGTCTCTGTCAGTGCTGTTAGAGTAGCGGGGGGGGATGTGGGAGTCACTGCGGACGCAGACAGCAGATATGTGCTTGTCAGCTCTCCGTGTGAAGGGGGGGTCAGTCTGGTAAACGCATCCTTGTAGCTCACTCAGGAAAGGACTGCGTCCGCGATGGAATCACATCACACCTCGGCTCCCTAGCACAGGAGAGAGAGGAAGACCATCAATCTTCAGTATCATCTTCCATAATAAACACAGCCTGGCAGCATCTCTATTATTTACAGCGCAGGCATGCAGTGGTCCACTGTGGGTGTTGTATTACCGGTGGTGGTGGTACCGGTGTAAGACTGCTACAGCCTTCAGCTCAGAAGCTTCAGAACACACACAAAGCAGCAGCGTGCGCCCAAAACCAAAACAAAACGATCTGATCGAGTGTTTTGGGGGGGGGTTTTCGGGATGCTTGCCAACTTCCAAGACTTAAAGCCTCCTAGGCGATATGGAGCGCTCAGAGAAGTGCATGCTGTGATCTTGAAGGGGCGGGGGGGCTAGGCACCATGTTTGTCTGTCTTTCTGTCAGTTTTGTGATCCATTATTTCACGATGCTAAGACCCTGAATGGTGGTTAGAGGGGAGAGGCTACAGCCGAGGTGTCGGTGAGAATAACAATCGATGCTGAATGAGTTCTGATCCAAACTGTGAGGATGAGACTGACTAAGACCAGATCAGACAGACAAGAGGACAGAGACAGACAGACAGGGGTACGGTTGACACACATATATATATACACACACACACACACACACACACACACACACACACACACCCACACACAGGCCTATAAATGGAGACACAAGCATGGAAGGAGACAAACAGACACAT
The DNA here is from genome assembly GCF_963989245.1 of Nansenia antarctica. Classification (NCBI taxonomy): domain Eukaryota; kingdom Metazoa; phylum Chordata; class Actinopteri; order Argentiniformes; family Microstomatidae; genus Nansenia; species Nansenia antarctica. The sequence continues at coordinate 5,516,557 of NC_137689.1, read as the reverse complement.
ACAGATATAGAGTGATTGACAAGCAAAGTGTCAGACAGAGGAGGTAGAGAGACAGCCAGGCAAAACAGACAGACAGAGAGAGAGACAGCCAGGCAAAACAGACAGACAGAGAGAGAGAGACAGAAAAAGACAGTTGAGGGCAAGCAGAGCAGGGTGGGTGGGGGCGGGACCTGTGGATCGGCACGGCAACAGGCTTCCCTGTGATTGGAGGAGGAAGCTGTCAGTCAGGAGGGATTCGTTCACACAGTACACTGTGTAGGGAGGGGTTGGAGGGAGGTGGGTAGTGGTGGGTGGGTAGGGGGAGGAGGGGGGGGGGGGGTAAGATGATGAAAGGGCGTCTAAGTAGGAAAGAGGCCAAAGTGCCAAGCAAAGAGATCTCCCGCCGCTCCCTCTTATCTTCTCTGCCGTCACTTCAACCTCTCTTTTATCCGCCACATCCTCCTTCTCTCCTTCCCTCTCTCTCTACCTTCCCCCAGCCGTAACATCCTTATCTGTCCTTCATCTTTTTCTCTCTCAGTCTCTCTCTCCATTTCCTTCAAATATCTGTGATCTCCCCGTGTGTCGACCGTTAAAGGTCCTTGGTGCTTGATGTCTCACCCACAGGGGTCTCAGTCGGGGGTTAACCTCCCCGCCTGTCATGCCCACCCACACCCACCACAATAGGAAAAGTTTAGGCCAAACCAGACTCCAGACAAACCAACTGAAACTAAGATAGACGTGGCTACGCTATGCTAACACAAGGTCATCTCCTCGCTTACTTGCTTGTATCAGAGATAAGGTAGCTAACGTTAAGATTGATGTTTGGCATGCTTGTCTGTCTGTATGTCTGTCTGTCTGTCTGTGGGCACAGTGAGGGTTCCATGGTAGCCTGCAGTGACGCGTAGCAGCCAGAGGGGGCGCACCGAGTCTGGCCAGAGAAAACCCTCCTGCTGTTTGCTGCCTCACAGTGTCACACAGAACGCTAGCTCAGGAATGTGGGCTGTTGGCACGGCAACAGCTGGAGAGACAGGGAGCACCTGGGATGGAGGGACGAGAGGAGGGAAGGGAGAGCGTGGGGGGGGGAGCAAGGTAGGGGGTCACAGAGGGCAGGGGACAGACACGACTACAAGGCAGAACGGGATAGGAGGACTTATGTGACGGGGTCTAGTGTTTTGGTCCGCATGTCGGCAACCAATCAAAATGTCGGGACTTTTGTTTTTGAAACACAGAACTACGTTTCAATGTTGAGAATCACGACACAAACTCGCTAGTCAAGCCAAAATACTGCAACAACGCAACGGATTGGGTGAGTAATCCCCACTGCTACCTAGTTAACTATAACACTACTTTACATTGTTAGCAGGCTCGCAAACAAGCTGTGTTAGTTGACTAGCGAGTGTGTCAACGCGGAAATGTATTCACATTTTTCTGAAAAGAAAAGTCAGAACAATTTGATTGGTTGTGTGTGACTGAGGTTGCAGACTTGCGGCTCAAATGACCAGACCGTGTCACATGTGCAGGTGAGTGTCTCCTAGGAAACACATGCACACAGGCACGCGCACGTGCGCACGCACACACGCACACACACACACACACACACACACACACACACACACACACACACACACACACACACACTGTGCAAACATGCTCATCCTTTCTCTAGTACCCACACCCCTACACACCCCCACACCAATCATAGTAACCCACAGTGGGATGAGATGGAAGATTGGGTGGGATGTGTGTATGTGTGTGTGTGTGTGTGTGTGTGTGTGTGTGTGTGTGAGTGTGTGATTGTTACCTGAGGCTTGAGCCTGAGACCATCCCGGTCTATCAAGACCAACACCTCACACACACACACACACCTCACACACACCTCACACACACCTCACACACACCTCACACACACACCTCACACACACCTCACACACACCTCGCCTCACCTGAACAGTTTCTTCCCCATGGCGGTGGGCCTCAGAAACAAGCCCCCTGCCTCTCACTGACACACACACGCGCTCACGCACACACACCCGCACACACACATGCACACGCATACACCCTATAGTGTAATTTATATAAGTTTGACATTATTCTAATTTACAGCCTACATAATTATTGAAAAAGAATGATGATTCTGATCAATGTAAATAAGAAAACGTTCTTAATTGACTTACCTGTGTAAATAAAGGTGAAATAAAAAAAAGTGTGCCAAGCAATCATGTAATGGAAGGGGGGTGGGGTGTGAAATGTGGCGTGCCTTAACTGCCTTCATACTTTGACGGTAAGAAAAAGTCCATTATGTAAAATATGCACTCACCACACACTTTCCTAAGAGCACCTGTACAGCACCTTTCCATTCATGCAATCTAATCAGCCAATCGTGCGGCAGCAGACAGTGCAGTGCATAAAATCCTGCAGACACGGGCCAGCAGTTTCAGGTAATCATCAGCCATCAGAATGGAGGGAAGAAAATGTGATCTCAGTGATTCTGACCGTGGTGTGATTGTCGGTGGCAGACAGGCTGGTTTGAGTATTTCTAAAACTGCTGATCTCCAGGGATTCTCATGCACAACAGTCTCTCTCTAGAGTTTTACTCAGAATGGTAAAATAAAAATAAAAAAACATCCCGTGAACAGCATTTCTGCAGACGGAAACGCCTCGTTGACAAGAGAGGTCAACGGAGAATGGCCAGACCGGTTCTTTGAGCTGACAGAAAGGCTAACGCTAGTACGCTAATTCAGTAAGAGGCTACGGTAAAGCATCTCTGAACGTACAACACGTCGAAGCCCGGGGCGGAAGGGTTGCAACAGCAGCAGAAGGTCACGTCAGCACAGGGAGGAACCGACCCAGTATTAGTATATTAAGTGTTCCTAATAAAGTGTCCGGCGGTGAGTGTACATTATGCAATCTTTTCATGCCCCTCTTCTGAATTGAGTGGTGAATTGAGGAGGATGAGGGTGGTTGTTTACAAGTAAACACTCTCTCTCTGTGCTCTTCTCTGTGTACTGATGGACAGAGAGATGTGAGATAATGTAAAGGATTATCCCTCTGCTCAAGCTTTTCCCTTTTCTAATATACAACAATAATTCAGCCTTGAGGGGTTGCGGTAACCATGGTTACCGAGCTGTACGGTCTCCCTCCCTCTGAAGGTTGCTCTCTTTAGCATTGTTATGTATTTTATAGGGTGTGTATAAGAGTGACCATGGTTACCAGACCCTTCCAGAAGGTTGTAACAAGAAACCGCGGCCAACCCTCCCAAAACCCTTTGGGAATGATACTGTAAAACAGCTCACAGGGCAAAGGTCACTAAAGGAGATCTATGACCTATGACCTATGACCTATGACCTCCCCCATTAGGCTTTTTTCGACCTTAGCGTCTCGGTGTCATCCTCCCCTCCATAACCGTCGCCTGAGAATCGACACTTGGCTCCCTGGAGACACCTGAACTCTAACCTTTGACCTCTAATCCCAGCCCAAAGACATCACACCCCTGCTCTCCCAGTAACTGGACAGAGCAGCCAGAAAGGGATAGAGCCTTCAGTGTGGCAGCCCCCACCCTTTGGAACTCTCTCCCCACAGTGATCCACAACACCCCGCCTACCCTGGACACCTTCAAAACCAGCCCTCAAAACCCATCTGTTCACCAAGGACCTTTGGCCCCTAGTTTAGTTTTTGGCATGTGTCTCTGTGTTTTCTGTTTTTGTCTGTCTGACTGTCTCTCTGTGAATTTGTAAAGCATCCTTGTGTCTCGACCTAGGGGACGAAAACGGGGACTTCCTGTGTCTCACTTCCTGTGGGACAGGATGATAAGTGGAGAAAGAGAACCCTGATCGTGATAACAGGGCACTACAGCATCTAATGAGGGAGTGATGGATGAGTGGAGCCTACAGCGGCGAGCTGGAACACTCAATACTCTCTCTATATATTATATAATATATGTCTTAGTTTGAGTTTAGCCACAAGTGCTTCCTGATGAATGACACGATGAAAAGTTAACACAGTTGGGAATATCCTCTCTGTTTCTCATCAGGCCTAGGGGTCCCTTCTCCTTTCTTTGTTTCTTTCTTCTGTTTGAGGGGTCTTCAGTGGATAGTACAGATGATAGATTTGACCAGTCAATATCATTCTCTGCAAAAAAGTCAACATGGGTGAACACCAAATAACACCGCCTTCTTCCACCTCAAAAACATTGCCAGACTGCGGACGTCCCTCTCTGACGCTGTGGCCGAAACCCTCGTCGACGCCTTCGTCACCTCCCGCCTGGACTATCGCAATGGAGTCCTGTTCGGGGTTCCCAGCAAAGCCCTGGTCAGGCTCCAGCATGTGCAGAACTCAGCTGCCAGGCTTTCTCACCCACACCAAGCCCTGGCAGCACATCACCCTCATCCCCATTCATCTCCACTGGCTTCCGGTCAAGTCCTGCATCTTGTACAAAATCCTCCTCCTCACCTACAAATCCCTCCATGCCCGCACTCCCCAGTATCTATCTGATCTTCTCTGCCAACCTACCCCATCCCGGAACCTGCGGTCCTCAGACATGGGTCTGCTTTCCACCCCCCGCACCAACCTTTGGGGACAGAGCCTTCAGTGTAGCAGCCCTCCACCCTTTGGAACTCTCTCCCCACAGTGATCCGCAACGCCCCTACCCTGGACACCTTCAAATCAGCCCTCAAACCCACCTGTTCACCAAGGCCTTTGGCCCCTAGTTTAGTTTGGCATTGTCTCTGTGTTTTCTGTTTTTGTCTGTCTGACTGTCTCTCTGTACATTTGTAAAGCGTCCTTGGGTTCCTTGAAAGGCTCTATATAAATCTAAGATATTCTTCTTCTTATTATTATAATTTTTATATTGGCTTTCAGAATATCCTCTCAGACATTTCAAGGCATAACAGGTCGTAACTGTAGCATGACCATGAATCTCTCTTGTTGTCCCTGAAGGGGCAATGAACAACTAGTTTTAAGCAAAGCTGACCCAAACATATAATTGGGAAGTGTCCCTTACACTTATCCGTGCTTTCGTTGAGCAGAATACTAAAACACGGCGCCTCTGACATTATGTCAGACATCTTCTATGCGCCTTGTTATTGTCGAGTCGGAGAGTTGTAATAATAGCTTCCTTGTTTGTGAAGTCAGCAGCATACAATAGTTTTCGGCTAAAACCAACAAACATTATTTGGCAATCTCTGCGCCTTCTTGTTTCTTGTGAGTTCCCAGGCAATCCATCTCATGTCACCTCTGTTGTTTTTTCTGCAGCAGTGCTAGACCAATCCATAATGTTTTGTTGTCCTTTGAGTTGCGCTTTTGTTGTTGTCTCTGAGGTAGCTTTGTGGCAGATGTGTGTTTGACTGAGACGACTGTTTACTGGCAAATAAGACAAAGTGAACTAGTCCCACCGTGAAGCACAACAACATACTCCTCTGTCCATTTACTGTATCTTGGAACTTTTTGGTGTTCTTCTTGAATAGAATAGAATAGAATAGAATAGACTTTATTGTCGTTGTACAGTTGCCGGACCGTATCTTTTGAATGGACCGTATCTTTGTCCTAGCCACCGGAGCCTGTTCAGAGACATTGGCTTCCTGTCTCTTCCTGCTGTCATCCTCCTGGTTCTCCTGGTTCTCTGGTGATTGTTCCGTCACAGCTGTCATGTTGTTCTCCAACTCTTCTCCTCCTCCATTTTCGTTAGATTTACGTTTATTTTGAACAATAAATCGGTCAACCAGGCTGCAAAAATGTTTTAACGTTATTTTTTCGGAGTGGGGCAGTGAGTCCCACTCGTATTTCCGATTTTATTGGACAGATATAGTGAAGGCAGGCAGACAAGAAAGTAAGGAGAAGAAGAAGGGAGAGAGAGGGCCAGATTCGGAACTCATGCCGACATGGGCATATGTGTAGCACTGTAGGTGTTCTAAAACCACTGGACCACCCCAGGCCACACAGGCTGCAAAATTTAACAAGTACCAAACTGATGTGTCAGCGACTGGTGGCAGGCAAACACTCTTTCTGTTCACACTGCATGATGTGCTATACTTTTTATCTACTGGACGGTCCAGGGAATAGATATATTGCAATTCAGGCCTGCTGAGCACATTAAACACATCGAATTGAAATTGTATGATTGTACCGTATTATGAAAATGGAAAATAGGATTATCCCGGCGGAGCCGCAAATTAAGGCCTCATAGGCTGGGTGATGAGCACACAACGACCCAGCTGTAGCAGACATCACCTACCAAATCACTTCTACGAGACTACAGTATTAGGTCTGCAATTCTTGAAGTGCACGCAGGTTTTTACTTCAGAGACATAACCAAGCAGGTGGAGAGAGAGTAGAGAGAGAAGCGGGGGAAAGTGAATTGACTAAAAAGGTGAATCACAGTATGAAATGAAATGGGTTATGAAGGAACCCTCATCTTTTTTGAATTTGAAATGAATGAAATAGAAAATTGAAATGTTCTGATCGGGGAGTAAGTCATTGTGCTCTCTACTATCATGCAAATGCAGAGGAGGGGGACCGACATGGACGCCAAGCTGAGTTTTATAGAGCAGAAAATCTTCCTGTGTTTTCACGATAATATCACATTTTGCAGGCGAAACTCCGAGTGATATAATGATGCCTCGTAGCATAACTGTGCAGAAACCGTAGCGCTCAACTACGAAACATAATTTGGCGAAAGTATAAAATATAGGTCAGATGTGAAGCAGGAGCCACAATTTGATTCCATATGTAAATCTCTCTAGTGTCTTCCCTGTCCCTGCTCCTTTCTTCCTCTCTGTAATTGTGTGTGAGTGTGTGTGTGTGTGTGTGTGTGTGTGTGTGAGTGTGTGTTTTTACACAAGTTTGTGCTTGTGTATGTGTGTGTGCGTGTGTGAGTGTGTGTTTTTACACAAGTTTGTGCTTGTGTATGTGTGCTTGTGTGTGTGTGTGTGTGTGTGTGTGTATGTGTGTGTGTGTGCGCGTGTGTGTGTTTTAACACAAGTTTGTGCTTTGTGTGTGTGTGTGTGTGTATTTTAACACAAGTTTGTGCTTTGTGTGTGTGTGTGTGTGTGTGTGTGTGTGTGTGTGTGTGCGTGCACGCATGTGTGTGTTTTAACACAAGTTTGTGCTTGTGTATGTGTGTGTGTGTGTGTGTGTGTGTGTGTGTGTGTGTGTGTGTGTGTGTGTGTGTGTGTGTGTGTGTGTGCGCGCGGTGCTGCCCACAGGGGAATCTCATTCCTCCGTTCTGATATTCAGCAGTGATGCATAACCCGGCCCGCTCGGCCTGACAGTCATCCACCCTGACAGAGGACCGCAGCTCTGACATCATCCCATCATAGCGCCAGTCAACACCCCAGGGGGCAGCGGGATTAGATGAATAAAGAGACGGAAGGGTGGAAGAGGGGGATGAGGAAGGATGAAGGGACGACAAAGGGGAGGGGAGGTAAAGAGAGAAGGGTTAATAGATGAAGATTAGATAAACGGGGGGAAGAGAGACTGCGGAAGGAGGGGGAGAGAGACAGCGGGAGAACAAACGAGAGGATGGAGGGATGAATTTATGAGCGGAGGAGGAGGCGGGATGCGGTGATAGAGAGAGCGGCGGGGCGGGGGGTAAGAGGGCACGGAGAGATGGAGTGAGGGGGGAGGGAGGGAAGGGAGGGAGGTGTGGGTTTTAATAACGAGAGAGGGGTGAAAACATGAGAGATGAGGGATCGCATGAAGGGCCTGAGTCGGAAGCGCGTATCCATAAACATATATGGGCCCGGCGCTGATCATAGAGTGCCCCTGGAGACCTGTGCAACACAATAAAGGGTCCCCTGACGGTGATGGATGGGGCTCGGTTCTGGGTGTCAGCCCAGTCAGCGCAAACAACCAACCGGGACAAATCACCCCGTCACCTCCCCCCCCCCTCCCCCTCCCCCCCCCTCCCCCTCCCTCCCCCTCCCCCCCCCCGTCATCCCCACAACCGCAATACGACTAATGGAGCCACGTACAATGAGTTTTCTCCGACATATCGGTATTTTGTTCGGACAACTTTCTTTCCCCAACTCTCTACTAAATCCTCCATATTGGATGCCTCCTCCTCCCCTGTGAACGCGATCCTGTGGTTGGAACGTAACTGAACCTAACTGATACTTAAAATCATTCTCATTGGAAAAGAAAACAGAACACAGAAAAGGCCTAAGTTCTGGGCCCAGGACAAGTCCGGACGGATTGTATGGCAGCTAGTGCTGAGGCACAAACATGTACATTTTCAAGCCTGCAAACTGTGACACTTTAAAAAAAATGTGAAAAAATACTTTCTTGTGAAATATGACAACCCTATTTGACTATCTGTGCAGTATAGTACAGTGGATTGTGTACATAGCCTCTATTGATGTAAACCAGCTCCTTATCTTCTTGTGATTTTATGCATCTATGCTTTTTCCAAAATGTGTTTCTTTTTCCTTTCTTTAAACACCAGGGGAGCCTCCCCTCCTAAATTTCGTTGTTTGGTACCTGTACTGTAACAATGACAAATAAAGTCTATCTATCTAAAAGCCGATAAAGTGATCGGGTGATTTCCATCAATTTTTTATCAATAAACACCTTGTTTATGCATAAAGACCCCGTTATATTGATTTAGATTGAATTCATGCTTTTACATACTGTAGTGGGGCAGTCCCACTCATATT
>NC_137689.1:5460430-5502930 GCF_963989245.1 Nansenia antarctica | reverse complement strand
AGATATTTAAAGCCTTTATTTGTTGTACATTTGATGATTATGGCTTACAGCTTATGAAAACCCCAAATTAAATATCTCAGAAATGTTTAATATGACATGAAACCAATAAGAAAAGGATTTTAAATGCAGAAATGTCAGCCCTCTGAAAAGTATAATCATGCATATGTACAATGCAATGAGTCTATATAATATTTAAGTTGAACCCTTTAAGTTGAATTACTGAAATGAATGGACTTTTGCACGATATTCAAATTTTTTGAGTTGCACCTGTATTTGCTGTGGTAAATCAGACATCTGAAACTTCCCCATTTTCAATTCCCGCCATTGTAAGTCATTGGATGTCATTCAGTCACGGTCGGTCAGACAGTCACTGTCAGTGAAGCGTTGTTTGTTTGTCCAAGTTTTCAAAGGGGGCGTGGCTTAGCGATAGGCCCATTATTATTCTTAAACTGATGGACATGCCAAATCAAACAGTATCAAATCACCATTATTGAAGTAGGCAACACACCCTGAAACGTATCGACCATGCAAACCGTCACCTTGACAACTGGACATTCACACGCTCCTGCTGTCTCACATACACAATGTACAGTACAATCACAAAGCCACACACAGGGCTTGTTGTGTAGCGGTAGCCGGTGAGTCACTCTCTCCCGGGACCCTGTCCTGTCTGACTCCCTCTGTCACCCTCTCACTCTCCTCACCGGGCCGTTACGTAACACACAGCTGACCACTGTGACCACATACTGTACCTCGAGTCTGTCACTCTCCCCTCATTATCATCTGACTTCCTGTCTATCTTCTCCTTCTCCTTCCTCCCAACTTTCTGCCTTCTCAAGGTGAAGATAGAGAAGAAGAGAGAAAGAGAGAAGAGAATAGAAAGTGTATGTTGGTAGGGCATACCTAGCTATCACCTCTCCTCTCACTGCGTATGAGTTACAGGATTAAAGGTGTGTTCTGCTCTTTGTCGACCTAAATGTCGACCAGAACTGATTAGCACGAATCCAGCGCTTAGCGCTTATCTTCTCTCTATTGCCAGTTTTGCTTTTTCCAACATCTTTGACCCAAATATATTTATCTCCTTTTATATCCCATTTCTGAAATTCCCTCTCCCTTGTTTCGTCTCTCTCTCATTCTCTCTCTCTCTCTCTCATTCTCTCCCTCCATCTCCCTCTCTCCCTCTCTCTCCCTCTCTCTCTCCCTCTCCCTTGTTTCGTCTCCCTCTCCCTTGTTTCGTATCTCTCTCTCTCTCTCTCTCTCTCCCTCTTCCTTGTTTTGTCTCTCTCTCTCTCTCTCTCTCTCTCTTTCTCATGTTCTCTCTCTCTCTCACTCAGTCTCCTCACAGAGAGAGTATTGGCTGAACAGTATCCCTGACAAGGCGGGCAGGGAGGTGCCTGAGAGAGACAGAGGCACTCTGGGGAAATGTTAACAACACCTACATGGGCTTCATTGATCACAGCCACTGTATATAGGGCCTAAAACAAGGGAGCACTTTGACAAGACCTCAGGTCATTAACACCCGCAACACGGATCCCATCGATCGGACACGTGAGAGGCTGTTTATGAGGGTCCTCACCTCCCTCCCTCCCTCCCTCTCTCACTTTCTTTCTTCCTCTCCTCTCCTCCCCTCTCCATCTCCCTCACCCCCCACCGCCCGGTCTGTCCACCCTCCCTCCCTCTCCCTCACCCCCCCGTCCTCCCTCCATCTCCCTCTCCCTCTCTCTCCCCTGTCCACCCTCCCTCCCTCCATCTCCCTCTCCCCCCCATTCACCCTGCCTCTCTCCCCATCCACCCTCCCTCCCTCCATCTCCCTCTTCCCCCCATTCACCCTGCCTCCCTCCATTTCCCTCTCCCTCCCTCCATCTCCGTCTCCCTCTCCCCCTCTCTCCCCTGTCCACCCTCCCTCCCTCCACCACCCCCTCCATCTCCCTATCCCCGTCCCTCCATCTCCCCCCTCCGCCCACCCACCCACCCACCCACCCTCCATCTCCCTATCCCCTCCCTCCCTCCCTCCCTCCCCAGACCCTGGTTTGGCGGGTCCTAGGAGATTCATGTGGACAGGGACCATGGACGAGGCCATCCTTGAGCCCCATATCTGCCCGGCGTTTATTGAGGGATGATTCACTGGAGGAGAGGTCACTGATCAGGAGCCTGTGCTAATGGGGCAGAGAGACTCAAGTGGAGAGGGGTGTGTGTGTGTGTGCCTGTCTGTGTGTGTGTGTGTGCCTGTGTGTGTGTGTGTGCCTGTGTGTGTGTGTGCCTGTGTGTGTGTGCCTGTGTGAGACAGAGAGGAGGGGTGTGTGTGTGTGTGTGTGACAGAGAGGAGGGGCGGGTGTGTGTGTGTGTGTGTGTGTGTGTGTGTGAGACAGAGAGGAGGGGCGGGTGGGTGTATTCCATGGGCTGCCCTATAAAGCGCATCAGCTAGATCTATCACCTTCCAACACGTAGAGGGAAAAAAGGGCTCGGTGGTGACTTGTGTTTCTCAAACCAATGGCTCATCCCCAGCCAGTCATTTCAATAACGGATGAGATGGAAAGTCGATGACGACATTGAATCGGCGGGGCATTTCCTTCCCACCAGATTGTCCCCGTCAAGCACTCCTCGTTCGAGTAGGCTGTGTTTGTGTGTGTGTGTGTGTGTGTGTGTGAGGGCCTACTGGTATGTCACAGCGTATAATACTGAAACATTTATGCACTCGCTGCAATGCAAGTCGCTTTTGGATAAAAAAGCGTTAGCTCAAGGGCATGTATTATTATTCTATATTATTCTATATTATCAAAAGATGTTAAAAGTTTTCGGTCAATGTATTGGCCGAGGGAAGATTTTGGATACATTTTGGGATTCTACTCATTGGATTTGCCCACTCTCATCTCTCCGACTCAATAACCGTGTCTCTGTGTCTCGTTGTCTCTAGCCTCACCCCCCTTACCCCCCCCTCTAGCCTCATAGGCCCTTACCACCGCCCCCCCCCCCCCCTATGGCCTCATAGGCCCTTACCCCCCCGCTAGCCTTAGAGGCCCTTTCCTCCCTACCCCTCCCTCTCCCTCTCTCTCTAACAGTGACAGTCCATCGTGGGACTAATGATGCTGCAGACAGGAGATCAATGCGGAGAGGATTTAACCTTCTAACGGCTGCTACACGCGGCTGCTTAACCCCTGCACCCATGTTGATGCACACAGGCGATGGCTGTGGCGTGTACACGCTCCAACACACTCACACACCTGGATACACCTACACAACAAGCACTTGACACACACACACACATGGACACACACACTGTACAGTATGGACAGCAGCTGGTGAAACCGGGAACAAGTCGCCAACCAACAGACCGCTCAGACTTTTATTCAGAAAAATGTTGAAAATCAATGACACACTTTGGCTAGTCAAGCCAAAACATTGCAACGCAATGGATTCGGTGAGAAATCCCCACTACTATCTAGTTAGTGGAGAGTAGTGGGGATTACTCACTGAATCCATTGCATTGCAATGTTTTGGCTCGATTAGCCAAAGTGTGTCATTGATTTTCAACAGCGTTGAAATGTATTTACATTTTTCAGCATAAAAGAAAATTTTTATGTTTTTATTTATAGATTTATTTTAAAATGTTTTTTAATGTTTTTTGGTTTTTTTGCGACTTGTTCCTGGTTTCACCAGCTGCATCCTTCACTCAAGTAGTTTGTATCCTCCACTACATTGGACAAGAGTGACCTATGTAAAGACAATGTGACAAAACTAACAGATGACACTTATGACATAATGACGTACGACATACACACAGAGAACAAAGCAAGGACTGATGCAGAAATCACCAAAAACTTAAAAATGCAAAATATGCAAACATTTATACATGATGACTTAAAGACTGGACATTTAATGAGTGAATCTCCCAGTGTTTGAAAACTCTTAAGGAGAATCTAAAGAGGAAAGGGTGAAGATGTAGCATGCACAAGAGTACAGGAGCTCGTTTGAGGTTTGACAGGTCCCATAGAGTGCAGTGCAGACAGACAGGTACAGACCAGGTCAGACCAGAGAGAGAGACAGACAGCTACAGGACAGACCAGGTCAGACCAGAGAGACAGACAGGTACAGACCAGGTCAGACCAGAGAGACAGACAGGTACAGACCAGGTCAGACCAGAGAGAGAGACAGACAGCTACAGGACAGACCAGGTCAGACTAGAGAGACAGACAGGTACAGACCAGGTCAGACCAGAGAGACAGACAGGTACAGACCAGGTCAGACCAGAGAGACAGACAGCTACAGGACAGACCAGGTCAGACCAGAGAGACAGACAGGTACAGACCAGGTCAGACCAGAGAGACAGACAGGTACAGACCAGGTCAGACCAGAGAGACAGACAGGTACAGACCAGGTCAGACCAGAGAGACAGACAGGTACAGACCAGGTCAGACCAGAGAGACAGACAGGTAACAGAACACCCCAGACCAGAGAGAGACAGACAGGTAACAGACCAGGTCAGACCAGAGAGAGACAGACAGGTAACAGAACACCCCAGAACCAGGTCAGACCAGAGGGAGACAGACAGGTAACAGAACACCCCAGAACCAGGTCAGACCAGAGGGAGACAGACAGGTAACAGAACACCCCAGACCAGAGAGAGACAGACAGGTAACAGAACACCCCAGAACCAGAGAGAGACAGACAGGTAACAGAACACCCCAGAAGAACCGTGTCAGAACCAGACGACCAGACGGAGAGAGAGAGAGAGAGAGACACACTCACAGGAAGGACTTGACGTCCAGCCCTCTGTTGCGGATCTGTCCCATCATGTGGTCCCAGCTGCCCGGGTTGGAGCGGGACCGCCCCCCTCCTGCCCCCCGGTACCGCGAGGCCCCGGTCCCGGCCGGACTCCCCCGGACCCCACGTGGGCCCCCCCGGTGGCCCCCACCCCCCGTGTGCAGCTGGCCCAGGCTCTGGGAGGTGGCGGGGGGGTCGTTGGGGCCCGGGGGGGGCTGGTGGGTGAGGGGCTGCTGGAGGCTCTGCTGGCGGACCAGGGGGCGGGGGCGGGGGGCCGCCGCCGAGGAGGGGATGTGCTCCAGGGTGGAGGCCGAGGAGAGGGAGGGGTCCCCGAAACTGACCGGGACGAGAGGAAGAGAGGGTAACGAGGGATGAAACAAGTAGGGGAGAGGAGGAGAGGAGAGGAGGGGAGGGGGGGACAGGTAAAGGAGTAGGAGGAGTAGAGCCAGTAGAGATTGAAGAGGAAAGCGAGGAAAGCGAGCAAAATACGCAAAAAGGATCGAGAGAGTTCGACACGTACAAACAGGAAGAGAAGAGAGAGAGAGAGAGACGATAAAAGAGAGATAGAGACAGTCAGATACAGTAGCAGCAGTTTAACGGTCGGCGTACAGGTTGTATAGGAGTTGGAGGCCTGTATGTGAGCGTCTGGCAGACAGTAGGACCGGCAGGTGTTTGTTTAGACGGTGCGCTGGCCTCCTCCTTCAGCAGAGACAAACTCAGAACAGCGGTTAAGAGTAACAGCAAGGCCGTACTCCATCTTAGTTAGGCTAAACGGTTTAGCCAAAATGTATCCAGGAAGCGACACATTTCAACGTACTACACGATCGCTACGTTCTCATTCATACTGATTGGTTGAATTTCACTACTGCCTAGCCTCCCTTACCTGCCCCGTTGAATTGTGGGACCAAAATCGGAAAAGGACTCCCTGAATAGTACTACGGAAACTATGGAAAGGCAAGTCTTGTATAACATCGTGGCATTTTTGTACATACTAAATTTCGGCATACTGCCAAACTTTCAGACTTTTCAAACTTTCAAAACGCCTACTGAATTGGTGGCAGTATGAGCATTCAGACACACAGCCCCTGTCTGTCTAGATCCTGCCTATTCTATTATTGATCTTGTATTTCTACTTTTTGTATTTCTACTTCTTCAAATTTTGAATTATATATATTATATATCTATTATATATTATATTGATTCTGTATTTCTACTGCAATGCCAATGCCTAAGTCAACCTGTACCCAATAATTGTCCTCCTTGTATCCGTACATCGATGTAATAAAAGCAATTCTGATTCAGATTCTGATGTCTCCCTGCCTACTGTTATCTCACCTTATTGGCACTTCTCTCTCCTGTTTATTTTGACCTACAGCATACCCCCCCCCTCCTCTTTCATATGCAACTTCTCCTCCTGTCTATCTTTCCTCCTCTCTTCTCCTCCCCCATGACTTCTCACCACCCTCCCTCTCTCTCTCTCTCTCTCTCTCTCTCTCTCTCTCTCTCTATGCTTCTTACCTCAACTCCTCTGTCTCTCCTCCAACCATCTTCCCATACCCCCTCCGAAACCTCCCATCCAATTAGCCTCCACACAACCCCAAACAACACCCTCAAACCCTAGTCCCTAATCATCTGTCTACTTTTACACTTGTTTAATAACACCCCCCCCCCCCTCTCCCTCCTCATCTCTGCCCTTCTTGAATACTGTAATCTTCAGCTAAACAGCTCTGTCTAGGTCTTAGCACAGCGCTGGAGGATTTACTGGGATAGCAGACTGTAAGACTGGGTTGTTGACGGTGGTATAATATAATATTCCCGTGCTCTTAAGTGAGCCCTGCTGTTGTAATTCGAGAGGAGAGCACCAGTTACAAACCCCTAGAGGAGGGCAATATGTTCGACCGAATGAACGCAAGTAGTAATAACACACTGCCTTACACTCCTAGCTCACCTTTAAGACTGCTCACATACAGTACAGTACAGTACAATACAATACAATGTGCTTGTTGAGGATGAGGCTGTGGTTATTGGTAATGAATGTTATTGATTATGTGTATGAATCAGTGGACATGGAGGTACCTCGGGATGGGGTTGTTATGTTATGTGCTATAATGGTGGTCGGCATCATCGTCAGACTCGTGACGGTGTTGCTCTTCAATGTGATCAACAGGATGAACATTCTAGAAACCTACGAGTTTCTGTCAGATTAGATATTAGTGTAGGCAGCACTCGAGTTGAGGGGGGATGAGGGGGGCTGGCATCCCCCCTGAAATAAAAACGGTCTAAATCATTTCCCTTCTAAAACTGCCATCCCCCCTTTCCATCCCTTATGTAAATGTATGAATGAACGTGATATTACCGCTATTTCAACATTTAGTTTTGCGCATATTGAGTAAAATACTGTGGGCAGGGGGGCACGCACACATGCAATGACATTTTTACCAAGTCACTGACACTGAAGTCACTGACGCTGTGGGGATGCTAAAATTGATAAAAATCAATTTGATATTGAAAATATGATAAAATCCACCATCCCCCCTGATTGTCTTTTACAACATGAGTACTGAGTAGAACATTCCAGAAACCTACCAGTTTCTGTCAGATTAGATATCAGTGTATGAACCAGCAGGGTCGTGGATATCGACATGTTGTCTCGTCCTCGAAATAATGATGAACACAGTGCGAGGCCGTCTAGTCCGGCAAACATTTCTCCTCATAACTGACAAAAATAATGTATTCAATAATATCTGGCGGAACTACATTCTGGCACCGGGTCGGACATCTGGGTGTCCGAATTCATGAGAAAGTAATTAATTAATAAATAATAATAAATAATTTCCCCCAATCTGCTCTGTGTCAAAATGTGTGCTCAACGTTACAACGGCTCCTCCTGAGAGATATATATATATATATATATATATATATATATATATATATATATATATATATATATTTAGCTTCTCTCCGGGAATTAGTTTGGCCTGATCCTTACACGCTGTGCGCTTTCTCGTTTTTGAAAATCTTTCTTTCAAGGTTGAATATTATTCGAGTGCAAACACTGCGATAAAAGGTTCCCCTGTGCGCAGGTCAGAGGTGTAAAGAGTTCCAATAATATAAACAGAACTCCACCTGGAGCCCAGCGGGTGTTTACATGGCCGGCACGGCGTCGCTCCAGGTTTATGCTGCTGTTGTTCGTCTGCTTTGTGAACTCTGCCCAGGCGAGGGCCTCGTGTCTACACAGTGTGAAACTCAATGTTTATAACACCTGAGGCCGTAATTCCCCTGTGGATTTACCTGCTCAGGGACTGCTGATGCAATTTAGCTACCCAGCTAATTCAGGGAGAGTCAATGACTGCCCATTGCCCCTTTTAAATAAAAGAAAAAAAGCAAGAAAAAAAAAACCCAGCTAGGCTTCTCCACATACATAGAGCACCAGTCAAAAGTTTGAACACTGAAGACATCAAAACTATGAAGATGAAAAACACATATGGAATTATGTAGTAAACAAACAAGCGTTAAACAAACTGAATAGAATATGTTTTATATTTTAGATTCTTCAAAGTAGCCATCGTTAGCTTTGATGACAGCTTTGCACACTCTTGGCATTCTCTCAATCAGCTTGGTGTGTGTGTGTGTGTGTGTGTGTGTGTGTGTGTGTGTGTGTGTGTGTGTGTGTGTGTGTGTGTCAGTGGAAAAGGAAACTGTGAACACCGCCCAGCATTCTCTTCTCCAGAATACGTGGGAGAAAACCACTAAAAGAGCTAAAGGTGGCTACTTTGAAGAATCTAACACCTTTTTTGTTTACTACATAATTCCATGTGTGTTCTTTCATGGTTTTGATGTCTTCAGTGTTAATCTACAATGTAGAACATAATATATAAATAAATAAAAACCGTTGAATGAGAAGGTGTGTCCAAACGTTTGACTGGTACTTTACAGCCTGGATATGACTCTGAGACTCTGTGGCACACACTGACCCTGGTTTGGAGGCTGAGTGACATAGACACACAGGTACATTCTTGTAACCGTACAGATGTCCCTGTTCGGACCAGGTAATAGTGGGTGTTTTGCAGGGTCCCATAGTGAGGGGGTCAAACCGAGTCGACTGAAAGAAAACTAGAGCGGGGGTGCTGTGCCGCAGGAGGTAGAGCCGGTGTCTAATGATCGCAAGGTCGGAAGATCGGCGGTTCGAACCCCGGCTGGCCATGTGTCGAGGTGTCCTTGGGCAAGACACTGAACCCCAAATTGCTCCCAATGAGCGGGCCGGCGCCTTGCATGGTAGCTTGGCCGCCATTGGTGTGTGAATGTGTGTGTGAATAGGTGAATGAGAGGCCGTTGTAAAGCTCTTTGGAATAAGCGCTATGTAAGTCTTTCTACCATTTAGAGGTTACGAACGCAACCCAGCTTCTCTGAAGAAGAAGAGGGAGACATCTCACCTTCCTGCCCCTCTCCTGTTGAGCTAGAGGAGAGCCAAACCATTTTATCGCCAGATCAAGAGTGTGTGTTCTCCCCCTCATCTCCTGGATTACATTCGGAACCTGTAGATTTTTCCACATCTCTGCTACCCAGAAAGTCAATTAAGCTGACTAAAAACCTTGAGTGATTTGTAATTAAAAAGGAGCCTTGAGGTGAGGAGAAAAACAATGGAGGCAGCAAAGGTTGAAACACAGAGAGAGAGAGAGAGAGGGAGGGAGAGAGGGAGGGAGAGAGAGAGGGTGAGAGGTGTGAGAGAGATGGAGAAAGAGAGAGGGAGAGAGAGAGAGAAAGAGAGAGAGAGAGAAAGAAAGAGAGAGAAAGAAAGAAAGAGAGAGAAAGAGAAAGAGAGACAGAAAGAGAGAGAGGGAGAGAGAGAGAGGGGTGAGAGAAAGAGAGAGAGAGGGAGAAAGATAGACAGAGAGAGAGAGAGAGAGAGACAGAGAAAGAGAGAGACAGAGAAAGAAAGAAAGAGAGAGAGAGAGACAGAGAGAGAGGGAGGGTGTGAGACGTATCTTACACTGGAAACATAAACCCACATGGCGTCCACAAAATAGAAACCAATTACAGATGAGGAATGAGAACAGAATACGAGATGAGAGGGGAGACCCATTAGAGGAGGCAGGCAGGTAGAGAGGAGGAGAGGAGATGCCTGAGGAGGAGAAGAGTTGAAAACCAGCAAAACAATACAAAACGAGTAGAGGGAACCACAGTGCGATTTGGTTCCCACAGTGTCATAATACGGTTTATTATAGAGCTCCTAATCGGAACGTTAGACATCTTATTAGCTGTGCTGTGATCCAACGCAGTGGTGAACAAGTGGCAGATAGTAATAGTGACCGTGGGTATTTTGTTTGTGAAAGAGGATTTCTTAGGATCTCTTCAGTCAACAGAGCCTTACCATGACAACAGGGTCGTCAGAGAACAGTCAGTGCACACACACACACACACACACACTCTTCCTTCCTTCAATATCTCATTTTATAATAATAATAATAATAATAATAACTTTTATTTGTATAGCACTTTTCCTGCAAACGTTGCAGCTCAAAGTGCTTTTCTTTGCTCAAAGTGCTTTTTTTTTAGAACCTTGTCACCCAACTGTCACCCAACTGTCACGCCCCATCTCTGACCCGCCGCTCGACGAGCAGCTTTCTTTTATACCACTTTCTCCTGTTGACTCAAAGCTCAAAGGCGGCCATACCGTGTCACTGCCCCCCCCCCATGCGCCCCCCCCCCCTCATACATGCCAGCGTCACACCCCCACAGTGTCACACTCACTTGCTGGGCCTGAGGCCTCCGGAGTGCATGTGGCCCTGGACCGTCTGCCAGCGGCCCGCCTTGCCGCCCCCCGTCACCATGCTCCTCACGCTGTCGCTGCGACTGGGCCCGCCCCCGCACTCCGCCCCGCCCACGGCCCCGCCACCCAGCTCCCCCTTCTCCACCGACCCACTGAGAGGCGCGGGGGCGGAGGGAGGGGAGGAGGGGTGGAGAGGGTGGGGTACGGGGGGGGGGGAGTAACAGACAGAGGAACACAGACACAACGAGAACGAGAGAGAGAGAGACAGAGACGGACGGACGGACAGACGGAAGGAAGGAGGAGGTCGAGACAGACAGACGGACGGACGGACGGACAGAGAGAGAGAGAGAGAGAAAAGAAAGAGAGGTGGAGAGTAACAGTAGAATCAGTGAAGGAGCAACCCAGGAAGTTGAGCCACACAGCAGAATCATAAGGGGTTTGCAGGGTTTGTTGTTAGAACAGAACCAACCCAGCTACAGACTTCCAGTACCCAGCAACAGCAGCCAGACAGAAGGGACCAGTATGTCCATGGACAGGGGTGCTGGATTATGGGGGGGGGGGGGGGGGGGGGGGCGGTGGCGGTGAAGGGGATGGGCTGAGATTCACCGCGGGAGTCTTTTGAACTGCAAGTGGGCTGCAGGTGTCTTTTGGGGCTTTACTACACACTACAGGGCACGGTACCAAGTCCTACTGTGACGGCACAGATGTTTCTCCCTTTCGCATTGTGTTTTCCACCGCAGTCGGGGTTGTTAAAGGGTGCTCAGCAGATCTGCTGCCAGTCAGTCTGTCTGTGTCAGTTTGGGCTGGCAGCCATGATGTCTAATGATGAGGGTTGTTCACCCACACCTGTCCACTCAGTGTTGGGTAATATATCATTCTTTTTTACCTCAGCTCCCATCCTAAATGGTCTGGAACGGACAACGGGTGAAACTAAAGCACGCTGTTCCGTGCCAATCAAATAGTACTTTCCAGCGCTACTTTTTTTTAGCAGCTATATTATAGCCAAACTCAACACAGCTCAGGTTTATCTTTGGTTTGGCTCTGTCGTGTGAATGGACCTATCGCTAAGCCACGCCCCCCAAAATGGAAATTGTCTATATACTCGGACAAACAACTGGCTAATATCTGATGGTGAAAAGCTTCTAGACGAAATATTCTTGTCATCTTTAAAAAAAACATGTTTATTACTTGCTGTGGTAAATCAGAAATCAGAAATTTGCCAACTCCCGCCATTGTAAGTCATTGAATGTCAGTGAAGGGTTGTTTGTTTGTCCGAGATTTGGGAAGGGGGCGTCCATTAGAGATGTTGTTAGGGATTCAGACTAACCTTAATTCACCATACAGAGCTGAGCTGAGCTGAGCTATGCTAGGCCAGGTTACACGTCCTCTGTAGTGACTAAAACAGTTCTGGAAATGAAAGGTGAAGAGGAGACAATCTGAACCAGCACAGTGGCGGTTTGGGTCGGCCCTGTAGCGTGGCCCCTAAGGAGACACGTGTGTGAACAGTAAGTACCTGTCAGTCAGCAGACGGGGCCGCTCGACAGCATCGCTTAGCACTACTGCATTAAATATACATGGTTGAATTGATTACTTTACCAAGGTTTTACCTAGCGTCATTGTAAAACCTTGGTAAAAGTAATCAATTCAACCATGTATATTTAATGCAGGGTAACAGGGTCGTAAAAATCTTCATAATAATACTTACTATGGCATTTTCCGGTTTTTAATAAGAGAAAACTATTTAAACTACCTAAAGTAGTCTTAACTGTTTCTTCTTTCACATTATGGGATGCCCGGTGGTAACCACAAACAGTTATACTACGGTATGCTTGGTGGTCAAAAGACTAGGTTGTTTGTTGCAGTTGATCGATAGTGAATCTGTTGAGAACACACTTCACACCCGCCCCCCCCCCCCCCCGCCAATAGTTGCCAATGAGGACAACATTTCACATTTCAAGGACAAGAGGAGGTCTACTCTGTTACATACAGTATATACATCCAGCAGGGATACACATGGAGATAGGGAGGGGCTCTATCATGGGGTACACATGTAGATAAGGAGGGGCTCTATCATGGGGTACACATGTAGATAGGGAGGTGCTCTGTCATGGGGTACACATGTAGATAGAGAGAGGCTCTATCATGGGGTACACATGTAGATAGGGAGGGGCTCTATCATGGGGTACACATGTTAGATAGGGAGGGGTTCTATCATGGGGTACACATGTAGATAGGGAGGGGCTCTATCATGGGGTACACATGTAGATAGGGAGAGGCTCTATCATGGGGTACACATGTAGATAGGGAGAGGCTCTATCATGGGGTACACATGTAGATAGGGAGGGGCTCTATCATGGGGTACACATGTAGATATGGAGGGGCTCTATCATGGGGTACACATGTAGATAGGGAGGGGCTCTATCATGGGGTACACATGTAGATAGGGAGGGGCTCTATCATGGGGTACACATGTAGATAGGGAGAGGCTCTATCATGGGGTACACATGTAGATAGGGAGAGGCTCTATCATGGGGTACACATGTAGATAGGGAGGGGCTCTATCATGGGGTACACATGTAGATAGGGAGGGGCTCTATCATGGGGTACACATGTAGATAGGGAGAGGCTCTATCATGGGGTACACATGTAGATAGGGAGGGGCTCTATCATGGGGTACACATGTAGATAGGGAGGGGCTCTATCATGGGGTACACATGTAGATAGGGAGGGGCTCTATCATGGGGTAAACAAGTAGATAGGGAGGGGCTCTATCATTGGGTACACATGTAGATAGGGAGGGGCTCTATCATGGGGTACACATGTAGATAAGGAGGGTCTCTGTCATTCAAGGGAAATCTTTAGCTCTCAAATGAGCCTGTCAGTGAAGAGAGCGTCCTGTCCTTGTCTCAGTACGTAGCGTTGCCGTGAGCACTACAGCACGCTACCTGGATCTCAATGCAGCACACTGACCAGAATCAGCTTCACTGCATCCCCAGCCCATCAACCCTGAAGGCAATATTATACCCATCTAGAATAAACCCTTTCTTACCTCTACCATAGAAATGTCTAAAACCACAATCATTTAACATGTTTAAAAAAAGTTAATCTCCCAGCTCACTTAAAAAAAAAAAAGCATAAAATGACTGTACCAACCTCCAAAAGTCTGAACTTTTAGTAAAACATACATTTGAATATTGTGAAAAAGTTCAATATTTTCCGTAATTTAATTCAAATGAATTCATATATTCTAGGTTCATTTCAAGCCTTTTCGGGTTTGGATGTTGATGATTACGGCTTACAGCTCATGAAAATCAAAACTCCACGGTATCCACGCCACGTCGCATTGATGCAGTAATTCGTGCAAAAGGTGTCCTGACCAAGTATTGAGTGCATAAATTAACATACCTTTCCCGAAAGTCGACATTTCGGTATTATAGATCCCTCTTTTGATCAGTCTTATTAAAATATTTTAATTTGATATACTGGATTTTTGATTTTCATTAGCTGTAACCCATAATCATCAATATTAAAACAGCCTAGAAGGTTGAAAAAGCCTTGAAATAATATTTCACTTTATGTGTAATGAATCTAGAATATATAAGTTTATAAAAGTATAAAAGTTTCACTTTTTGAATTAAATGACGGAAAATAATGAACTTTTCCACGATATTAAACATTTTTTAGATGCACCTGTGAGACTCTACACAGGACACACTACAGAGTGTGTTCGGAGGGTCCAGTAGACCAGACAAACCAGAACTACAGCCTAAGGCAGCCTTATAGCACGGCGAGGTGGTGGAGGTGGTGGAGAGGTGAAGGCACAGAACCAGTTGGCACAGAGAGAGTGTGGGGAGGAGGTGAGAAGCAAAGAAACAAACAACTCCTATAGGGTTTGCCCAGAACAACAAACAACAACTAACAACAACAACAGCGACCAAAGAGGAACAGAAGCTTTAAATAAATAAAAAATAAATAATTAAACGGTCAACCCTCTGTGACAAACCGAGGATGGCGGTTCAAGAGGAGAGGGGGGGGTCATGTCACGCTTGGGTGCCCTTAAGTTTGGGGGGGGGGGCGGGAGGGGGGGGGGGTTAGGGGGGACTGAGGGTTGTCCGTCTCCATGGTAGCACTCCATGGGTTGGAGGTGAGGGGTTAGAGGTTAAGGGTTAGTGAGACTGGCAGGGCTGTAGGGAATAGGGGGCTGTCTCCTCATTTTTGGTTGATAGAATGTAGCATAATGTGAGTCTAGTGTTCCTGCATTCTGAGTCTAGTGTTCTACGGCTACGATGGGTGTTTGTGTACTGAATGTTCTTGTGTCACAAAAGATAATGCAGCGAGTGCATGTGTGCGCCCTGATGGTACAGACTAAGGCGTGTGTACGGTATAATTAATAGTACGTACAGTTCAACTGAATGGGAAAGTGTGTCCAAACTTTTGACTGGTGCTGTATAAAGTACATGGGCAGCCTCAGTCTTGGCACACCATGAAGCAAGCACCTGCGTCTATTAGTGTCCTCTCCTCCAATTACAAGAATAACTGATGCATCCTGGGAACACTCTTAGAGATTAAGACTTAATAGCCTCGATCGAGTCGTTAAGACCAGTGGTAGGAGGAGGAGACATCACGGCTGACCTCCATCCAGTCTCCCTCTCTTCCACGTGTGGAGGAGAGGAGGAGACGCATGCAGGTGGACTGGAAAACTATGTGTACTGCACTGTCGACGCCCCTAGGTAGACATGCACGGCACGTGGATGGAATCTCTTGAATGCAAAGTTAAGTTAAGTGTGTGTCTAAAATGTTCAGTTTTGAGTCGGGTCTGAGGATGTTGTGGAGGGTTTGAGGTACACAGAGCTCAATATGAAAGGGTTGGGTTGGCTTCCCCCCCCCGCTACCCCGCCCACCCCTACCCCGCCCCCCCTTCGTTACAGCCCTGCACAGAGAGAGGGGTCCCTTACCAGCCGACAACCGAGACTCACTTGGGCGTGAGGCGAGGGTCTCCGTACGGGGCATAGGGGGACATGTTCAAGAGGAACTCCTTGGGCGGGTAGGAGCTCCATCTCTGCTGCACGTTGCTGCTGTCATTGTTATTCCAAAAGTCCCTGTCTAGGTCGCTGTCAAGAGAGGGAGACAGGTCAGAGCAGCACAGCCAATCACAGTAGAGCAGGAGGGAGGGGTTTCAGTGACAGACAAGATCAGAGCAGAACAACCAAAATCACAGTTGAGTGAAGCGAGAAGAGTTTCCTTGGGGAGAGACAGGTCACACAAAGAAACTCAGAGCGTTTGTTAAATAGGTGAATAGTCGACATTCAAATCCAGGTGATTTACGATCTCTAATATGCGTTATATGGTGTATAAAATTGAAGTAGAGGTATTTTACCAGTAGGATTACACGGTTGATCATACCGTTTCAGAGAGAAGAAATAATGTTATGTGCAAAGGTACAAAATATTTAAATCTTAAAGTTAAGGATCAAATGTGGAAGCAGGGACCTAAACCGTGAGTAATATACAAGGTTTCTGTGAGCCAGCGTACTGTATCTCCCAGAGAACATATCAATAGTGCATTCCAGATTATAACTCTGTGTAAGGGATTAGAAAACAGTCACATATATCATATATGTCGGCAAACAAATTAATCACACTACGACAAAGGTGGGTTACACAGAACCATACATATACTGTGGACAGAGATAGAGAGAGAAAGAACGAGAGAGAAATAAGAGGGGGAGAGATAAAAGACCGGGAGGGGGGAGATAAATGGAGAGCAAAGGAGAGAATGGGGGGACAGAAAGAGGAATGAGGAGCGAGGGAGAGAGAGAGAGAGAGAGAGAGAGAGAGAGAGAGAGAGAGAGAGAGAGAGAGAGAGAGAGAGAGAGAGAGAGAGAGAGAGAGAGAGAGAGAGAGAGAGAGAGAGAGAGAGAGAGAGAGAGAGAGGAGTGCTGGCCAGCTGGAGTAGAGTCAGCCACCACCAGGCCTTGGGCAGTTCAGCTGAAACCACGAAGGAGGAAGTTCAACAACATGCTACAATAACAACATCACACATGTTAGAACATACCATCCTCACAGATACCAGTCACTGAGTGATACAGTGTCATAATAACAAATGAACAGCTACCACCCAAATGAACACATCCACTAAGGTTAAGATTGGAGATGTTTAAGTGTCTTAGTGGTTTATTGTTCTATTGTTATAGGCTACAGGTTAAGCTCAATACTTAGTCCAGTGCTTGATCAAGTTAGGTTGGTCAACTTTGAGTATGGACAACTATTATAGCCTCCTGCTGTATATATCAACATCACATCAGATAAGGGGAGCAACTTTTGTCTAATGAATAAAGAACGTTAAGGTTTAAAGTATACGCAAGACTAGTAGTTTATCAGCAAGATAAGCGCTTCATTTTCACTTAATTCACTTAAGTGTGCCGTGACAATACATTTCGCCTTTAATATGCTCCGATTATTATTAATAATAGGCACTTAATGCCTGTGCCTTTATCTCCGGCCTGTCAAACTGAGCACACTATCACTACTACTCTCTCCCTCTTGGCTCCAAGATACTAGGAGAGAATTCTACAACCTACACTAAAAAGGACAAGAGCTATTTTCCTTTCTAAATGTGTTCCTTCCCCTCTACATCCCTGGAGGGTGGGGGGTGAGGATTATTGTTTTTTATTTGAGCAGCCACCAGCTCCTTGGTACTCTTCCTCACCCCTGTTTACTTTGCTGTAGTGTAGCTGGAGCTAAGCTCAGCCACCCTGTGCCAGCCCAGCGTTCCCCGCTGGCAGTGAGATTCATTTACACAAACACACCCACGACTCCCCCAGACTGTCTTCTTCTTCTCAAGCGGTCAGACTCAAGTGGGTATTAAAGAAGTGCCTGGGCTGTTCTAGCTACTTAAAGTTCTGCTCACTGTTCTGCTACTTTTGCACTTCTGGTTGGATGCTAAACTGCATTTCGTTGTGTTGTACTTGTACTCTGACGATGACAATGAAGTTGAATCTAATCTAATCTACCGTAATCTAAAGACCCACTTAAAGTGACTTACATGATATACATACCTACTTTAGTTGTTTAGGATTTAAACAAAGTCAAAAAGAAGCAGGAAGTAGTATTGTAACCACAAAATCAACAAACCGCAGGATTGATGGGGCATGATCGCTTGCATCTAGTGTTGTAAGCTGTTTGTTCCTAGGTTCTCAATGTTTGTTTTTCAGCGAGCTGTAATGTTTACCAATTTATTAGCAAAACTGCAGTGTCTCTCCAGCCTTTAACTGAGGAGATACGGTAGACCCAGAACTGTCATATCATTCTGTGGAAAGATGACAAACTGTCCAAAAGAGCCGTCCTGAAAAGAATTGATTTATGCAGCATTTCTGTTTGGCGGTTGGAGGCTATTACATTTTTGATGAGTTATTTTGAAGCTTGCTTTTGTCTAAAATGTTTAGAAAGTTTACCTTGACTTTACCTTGACTTAGCGAACAGGTTGTTTTTCGAGCTTGCAAAAGACCACACTGACTGTGCTAGGTTAAACAACAAGATAACTACCGCTACTTCAGTTAAACATGACATACAGATTACGAGAGGAAATACATCTTTAGGCTGTCTGTGTCTTTTTCGAAAAGCTCTCTTAGGGTTTTGTTAGTATTCAAAATAATATTGAAGATGTCTGCCAGCGTTTTGAAATGACCTGACAACCTAAGCATATCGAAACTGTCTGGAACAAATGTTGAATGTTTCTGTGAGACTGCTTTAGGGAGTTAGAGAGTACACTAGGATGCGAGAACTGTTATTGAGAGCTCCTTCCCCTTCGCTCCCCCGCGGCCAACACCTACTTGATGGCTTTGTTTTCCCCTCGGCCGCGCACGGACTCTGGGGTGCTCGCTGCCTCCACCCCAGGTTTGTGCCTCTTCCCCTGGAGACATAGAGAGAGAGAGAGAGAGAGAGAGAGAGAGAGAGAGAGAGAGAGAGAGAGAGAGAGAGAGAGAGAGAGAGAGAGAGAGAGAGAGAGAGAGAGAGAGAGAGAGAGAGAGAGAGAGAGAGAGAGAGACAGAGAGAGAGAGAGAGACAGAGAGAGGGAGAGAGACAGAGAGAGAGACAAAGAGAGGGAGAGAGAGAGACAGAGAGAGAGAGCGAGAGAGAGAGGGAGACAGAGAGAGGGAGAGCGAGACAGAGAGAGACAGAGAGAGAGCGAGACAGAGAGGGAGGGAGAGAGAGCGAGAGAGAGAGAGAGAGAGAGAGCGAGAGAGAGCAAGAGAGAGCGAGAGACAGAGGAAAGGAGGGAATAGAGATGGTGTTAAATCATTTCCTGCTTGTCCATGGCAGTTAGCCTTTGAGTCTTTTGTCTTGATTGCTGTTTACATCTGAAAACACTTTACCAGCAGAGCATTCATTACAGCGCCTTTAGAAAACCATCAGGGTTGTAAAATATGAACAATTATTCCATGCAGAGACGTACAGCCAGCTCTGAATATAAAGGTGACTCAAATTCCACCCATTCCACAACAATGAGCCCTACACCAGAGCGAAAGGCACACACACACACACACACACACACACACACACACACGCATACACACACACACACACACACACACACACACACACACACACACACACACACACACACACAGGTATTGACTTATCTATGATCACAAGAGTGAAGTTGTCATGGAAAATGTGGAACCGATAAGTACTCAGGACACTGATTATAAAATGTGAGCATGCAAGCGTGGCATAAGCCATTGAAGAACAACTGACACATCAAACATCGAGCGCACACACCCTGAGAGTACAGCTGGCTACACACACACACACCCTGAGAGTACAGCTGGCAGTGGTTGTTTATTCATTCGGTTGCTTGTTGTTCACTTTTATAATTTTTTTACACCTCTTCAAACAGACTGAAAAATAGCTAATGTGATTCCCTTTGAAAGTGTCATTATAAAGCCGTTAAGGCAGAGTGAGTGGGAACACATCGCCACTCCACATTACTGCTGCCTGCCCGCAGCTTAACCCTTTGATGCTCCACACGGGGTCAGAAACGCTATCGTACGGTTCGACACCTACTCATGTCAGCGGAGAACACAGCAGCAGGTGGCCCAACGGTGCTCTGGCACGATGTGCTGGAAGTTAACACCCTCACCAACCAGGGTGGCCAGATGGGATAGACAATTTCCCTGCCTAACCACAGTCTTAAAAACCGCTAAATCCACCAAAAACCATCCCAAAACCTATATTGTCAGAAAACCGCTAATTAGTATTGGACAGTAGGGGCCCATCTCCTGCTACTAAACGGTATGTCTGTTGCCAATGATGTTTGTCAAATAAAATAAAAAAACCTGCACATTGTACGTAGCTACTAGGGTGTGTGTTTTTTTAACTTCACACATTTTGTAACTTTCAGGCACTGACATTACCGCCTAAATGCTATTTTTCCAGCCCAACCTGCCCAAATGCTTTTTTTCCCAGCCCAGTGTGATCCAAAGTAGTCCATTAGGCGGGAACACGCCCCCATCTGGCAACCCTGTCACCAACTGTCACTCTTACCAACTGCCACCCTCAGTGCACAACAGCCCGATTACATGGGAGGTGTGACCGCTGCACGGTGGCTATTCATCAAGGAGGAGCAGGGCAAAGAGCTTTTTCCATGCCAAAATGTGAAGAGGCACACATCCTCCCCAAACATATTATACAGAGGCGATGAGAAGACGAAAATGAAAAAATGAAATGAAATGAAAAACAAAATATGCAGCAGCCACCGCCCAGTCACAGGGGGACATTAGACAGGAGGGTCAAGTGAAGAGGAAGATATCCGCCCAGTTGCCAAAGACAGAGAAGTCAGCAGCTGGCGTTCCCAGAGCACCAGGCCTGTGTGTGTGAGGGAGCACAGACATGCGGTTGTCATTGGTGACATTGAGGGATGGAAGCACTGAGAGGGCAGTGTGAGCTGCACCCATGTGATTCTATTCCGTCAGTTTTAGTTTTATTTTATCTGGTCACATTCAACACAGTTCACTACAGTTCACTACGGTTACACTATAGTTCACTACAGTTCACTACGGTTAGACTATAGTTCAATATCAGTGTTATCAGTTATCAGTGATATGTGTATGTTATTTGTGACAAAGTGACAAATAAACATATTTCAAATTATTAAATGTATTATTGTTTGGTCCAAATCACTGCTAAAATACACACACACACACACACACACACACACACGCACACACGCACGCACACACACACACACACACACACACACACACACACACACACACACACACACACACACACACACACACACACACACACACACACACACACACACACACTGACAAAGTAATCTATATTCGTTTTACATACTCTAATTCCCAGCCTACATAATCATTGTTCTACTGCCCCTTTCTGTCACTATTTTTACTTATATAGTGTTGTTTATTACATTGTTGTCTTTTATTATATTGTTGTTTGTATCTTTATGTCCTATGCATCAACCACACCAAGTACATTTCCTGTAAGTGCGAATATACTTAGGAATAAAAAAGAATTCTGATTCAGATTCGGAAATTGATTTTAATATTTTATATTAAGATATAGCAAACACTCAGCCATGCATGACGTAACATAGGAAATGAATATCATTTCCTCATATTCATAAGAGTTATATTTGGCCCATGATGTTGTGCATTAGAAGGGGTTTGCATAGCTTGTGCCTCAAAGGGTTAAATGCCCTTCACGAACCACAGAGGAGCAGAGTTCTGGCTTTAGCTCTGTGTCCTAACCTCTCTCCAACAAACACAGACTTGGAGGAGGCTAGATTTCTAACAGTCAAGACTTTGCTATCAAGTGCAGCTCATCTATCATTTAACACTATCATAAAATCTTCAGAAGGCTTGGAGGAGAGGGAAGGGAGGGGAAGATACAAGACATAGCTGGAAGTGAGAGGAACAGAGAAAGGGAGGGAGAGACACGAGAGAGAAAGAAAGAAAGGCAGAGGCTGTGTATGATGAGCGAGTGGGAGGGGCAGCCAAGAAAGAGCGAGAGAGAGAGAGAGACAGAAAGAGACAGAGAGAGAGAGACACATATAGAGAAAGAGAGAGAGAGCTACAGTGAAAGCATGAGGGGGTTGAAACAGAATCCCAAATAAAGACAGTTAGATAGGAGCTGCAGTCCTCTGCCCGCCAACACCCCTCCCTCCCTCCCTCCCTCCTCCTTCCTCTCCCTCCCTCCCTCCCTCCCTCCCTCCCTCCTCCTTCCTCTCCCTCCCATTTCCCCCTTCCCTCGCTCTGCCCCACCCTCACTCCCACCCACCCTCCCTCCCTCCCACCCTCCCTCCCTCCATCCTCCTTCCTCTCCCTCCCATTTTCCCCTTCCCTCGCTCTGCCCCACCCTCACTCCCACCCACCCTCCCTCCCCCCTGCCGTAATCGACCCAGGAGACCTGTTCCTGATGTCTTCATCTTCCTCTCCCCATTTGCTGGGCTTTTACCACCATCATGTGATAAATATAACCTCAATTTCTTGTTATGTCTACTACAATTCTGGAACATCTACTGACTATCATGTGATAAATATAACCTCAATTTCTTGTTATGTCTATTCCAATTCTGGAACTGTCCTATATAGGGCATGCAATACAGGGTTTCTCCTAGGGCTGTATAGATAAAAAGATTAATTGAATAGATAATTCAAGGGAACGCTTTAATTGATAATACATTTTTGGAAAGAATTCTATATGTCAGAGCAAGGACAATAAGTTATAGCCAGAGTGAGCTTGGGTAGATGCACACATAGTGAGCGTGTGTAGGAGCACTTACCTGTTCCTATTATGAATAATGTACATACCAACCGATGTACATTGAGGATGAACCAGTAACCTTAATGGAAGTGTTACAGATCTTTCCTTTTCTCTCTCAATGTACTGTATATGTGACGGCTGCTTTTTTAATTTTAAATTTTTTTTATTATGTTTTTAACTTATTATGTTTTTTTTTAAACTCTGTAGCACTGCTGTACATCACCTTCATGTTTTGTTGTGTCTATTTTTTGTCTTTTTAATTTATTGTCCAACGTCAACTGTTACTTGTGATGTATGTCTGTTCATTGTCTGTTTATTGAAAATAATAAAAACTATAAATCATTAAAAAAATAAAACTCTGTAGCACTCTGAGATTCTTTTGAATGAAAAGTGCAACAGAAATAAAATGCATTATTATTATTACGGGGGAACAAGTCGGCAACCAACCAAATGTTGAGAGTTTTATTCAATAAAATGTAAAAGAAAAATGAATGACACACTCGCTAGTCAAGCCAAAAACATTGCAGTGCAGTGGATTCGGTGAGTAATCCTCACTACTACCTAGTCAGAATAAAGGTCAGAACATTTTGATTGAGTGCTGACTCGTTCCCCATTTCGCCAGCTGTCATCACCGATGTGATCCGTCAACAGTGCTTCACCAGTGAGTCAGTTGGCAGTTGGTCAGGCGTCAACTTGCTTGTTGTATGCATGCTAGGGTGTCTAAAGCCCAGTTCACATCAAGGATTCACAACGCAACCGGTCAGTTTTAGAAAGTTGCAGAGAAACAACTCGGCAGATGTTCCAATTAATCCGGACGTTCTGCTGAGACTTGACAAGTCAAATCGCTGGCGACGCCTCGCAACTGCCGCCGGCGCAGGGTAATTCGGAACCGCTGCAACTCGAGTTGCGTCGTGTTGCGAATCCTAGATTTGAACTGGGCCTTAAGACTATAACTTCACCATCTATGTCTCCACCGTCTATGTCTTTCCACAGGCTTGTATTGTAATGTCCTTGAATGTGAATGCCTACGTTTATGGACGTACAGTATATCAATCAATGTTTGTGGAGCTATCACGCTCAGACTTAAATGACAGGTTGAGGAGATGAGATAGCAAGAGGAGACGGTAGGAAGAAATCTCACTCGGAATGAAGCGTCTCGTTCATAAGGAAATGCATCATTCTGCTTGGCTACACAGAGACAGCAGCAGGAGAACGGAAGGACGAAAGAAAAAAACGGAAGGCGTATATGGAAGATAAGACAGAGACAAGCAAGGTCTCCAAAGGGTAAACAGGTAGGGTATGAAAGAAAGGAGACAGAGAAACAAAGAGGACAGAGACCTACCGACAAGGACATAGAGATAAAAGTGACAAAAGGACGAATGCAAAAAGCGACAGTTGGTGAGGAGGAAGTGAAGAGGGGAAAAATACATAATATTGTAACGCAAGGACGGAGAGATGTATGGGTATGGGTGAACACACAGAGAGATGCAGAGTATCATGCGGTTGCAGAGTAGGAAAGGGTGGGCTTGGGTGGGTGTACTGTATGTTGACGCTGTTAGACTTGAGTCACTGTGGCCTGGGGTAGGTAGTCCAGTGGTCAAGCACCATGGTCCACACTGGTACATGTACAGTACCGGTCAAAAGTTTGGACACACTTCCCCATTCGGTTTGGACACACTTTCCCATTCAATCGATTGGGGGAAGTGCGTCCAAACTTTTGACCGGTACTGTATGTCGGCATTCATTCGAATCTGGCCAATGCCCTCTCCTCCCCTCCTTACTTTCCTAATCTCTATCCAATAAAGACGAAAAAGGCTCGAGTTACACTCAGGTGTGACCAAGCTAACAACAGTAGAGCAGTCTGTCTGTTCGCATTTAATGAACCTTGCTGCAGGCTGCTAAAGCTACAAAGCGAATATCTCACTTGTAACCGACAGCAACAGATATGTGCATAATAACAGTAACAAATAGCCTATGAGGGCATGTCCCACATAAACGCTGGCTTTTACGTATGCTACAATCTCTAGCTCACTTTACGACCACCCATTCACAGATGAAGTCAGTCCCCTGCATGTTTTATCAACCTCAGCTCAGTGCCCTCCGTGAATACGAGAGAGAGGGTAGAGGGAGGGAGGGAGGGAGGGAGGGAGCAGGGGAAGAGTATTTCCAGAGGAGATCAAATGCACGGGCAGAATCACAGTTTCTCAGGCAGCAGCCAATAGCTCACAGTTATGTTCACATTAGCATATGAATCATTAGCATGAGAACGGAATCCGGTGACAGGCAGTCCCACGCTGCGCACGCACACACACACACACACACACACACGCACACGCACACGCACATATACACACACACACACACACACACACACACACACGTATACACACACACACTCACACACACACACTCACGTACACACACACACACTCACGTACACACACACACGGCATTAGCTAATGGGGATCCTAATAAACAAACAAACAAACACACTCAAAGAAACACGCTCGCACGCGCACACACACACACACACACACACACACACACACACACACACTTCAGGGCTGAAAGCCATGTTTACATAACCTCATAGCCTCATCTCTCTCTGAATTTTGACTTCACATTCTCACACTACCTAAGATCCTTCACTACCAAGGTCCTTCACTACCAATATCTTTCACATCCCACACACACACACACACACACACACACACACACACACACACACACACACACACACACACACACACACACACACACACACACACACACACACACACACACACACACAGGATCAGACAACATACTGTGGAATACAATGGAATCATCAATAAATAAATAAATAAATAAAAAAAGAAACCCATGTGTGCACAGTAATGCAACTTTTATCCAAGCCATTTATTATGGGGGATATTTTCTTTGCTGATGTGCAATCCTCCATGCAAGCTTGTAAGAAACTGAAATGTTACCTCAAGAGGTTTGACAATATCTTTAACTAGAATATGTTAAATAAGTCCATGCTTCATGCTATCCTCAGGGCTTGTATTTTAATGTCCTTGAATGTGAATGTTTATGGACGTACAGCATATCAACCAATGCTTGTGGCTATCACACTCAGACTAAATGACAGGTTGAGGAGATGAGATATCAAGAGGAGAAGTAGGAAATCTCTCTCTCTCTCTCTCTCTCTCTAGGTCGTCCTCGGACGTCCTCCATCGGCGATCCCTTGTGATGGATGCCCGTGTGTTGGCTCCCACAGCATCAGTTTCCTGGCTGGCAGCTCCTGGTGTCTCTGGCAGTGACCTGCCAGCCTCATTCTCTTGACTACTATTTTATCACTCACCCTTGGTGACCCCCCATGCAGATGCTTGATGTCGATGTCTAGGGACTTCTGCAGGATAGGCTCCAGCCCTCCATCGGCACTTCCAGTCATCCCGATCTTCCATCCATCTGGCTAGCTCTCCGGTACTTTCCGCTCCTGCATCTTTCTTGAGTACATCCACGTACGTTAGTGTGGGACGCCCTCGTGATCGATGCCCGTGTGTTGGCTCCAACAGCACCAGTTTGCTGGCTGGCATCTTCTGGTGTCTCCCTGGTGTCTCTGGCGCCTGCCAGCCTCATTCTCCTGACTAATATTTTCTCACCTCACCCTTGGTGACCCCCCATACAGATGCTTGTTGGTAACTTGCTCACTCTTGTCGATGTCTAGGGACTTCTGCAGGCTAGGCTTCAGGGTCCAACATTCACAGCCGTATAGGAGAATGGAATCTACCGTTACATAGAAGAAGCTGAGTTTGATTTGTCGTGGGAGGTTGGTGTGCCACACACTGACCATGCTGTTCAGGGCCCTCCAGACAAGTGCCTTCCTCACTTTAAGTGAAGTCTTGCTCGGACGAGTTGACCCATGAGCCCAGGTATTTTAAGTCATTGACTTCCCTCAGAGCAATGCCTCCTGTTGTTATTAGAGGTGGATGGTCCGGGAGGATGTTATAGGTCATTACCTCGTTTTTCTTGGCATTTAGCCGAAGGTCAACCATGGCACACTCTGTCTCCACTCTGCACAGGAGCTCCTGTGCTTGCTCTAAGTGGTCGGAGAGCAGGCTGATGTCGTCCGCGTAGTCCAGGTCCGTTAGGACTACGAGTTCCTGCTCCCATCCACAGATGGCCTTCCTGAGTGCATAGTCTAGGACTATGAGGAAGAGGAAGGGGGCCAGGGTGTCCCCTTGCAACACCCCAGCCAGGATGTCAAACTCCTCACTGTTGCCATCTGGGGGGGTCATCACCTTGGCTCTTGTACCCGTGTACATGGTCTCTATGGCCCGGAGTAGATTGGGACGGACACCGTAGGCCTTAAGTATCTTCACCATTGAGCCTCTGTGTATCGAGTCAAATGCCTTTTTTGAAATCGATAAAGCACAGTACCGCAGTCAGGTTGTTCTTTTTCACCTCCTCGATGATTCTCCTTAAGGCCAAGATCTGGGCCACGGAGGTCCTCTCCTCTCGAAAACCATTTGGGTTTTTTTCCTCAGGTGAGGGTCGATGACGCACCGTATGCGGTTCAGTATCATGCGGTTGTACATCTGTGTCAGACTGTGTCAGGGGGTAGTGGTGGTCTAGTGGATAGTGAGTTGGACTTGGGATCGGAAGGTTGTGAGTTCAAATCCCGCCTGAAGCCACACCACTACTAGTGTGCCCTTGGGTAAGGCACTTAGCCCTCAG
The DNA here is from genome assembly GCF_963989245.1 of Nansenia antarctica. Taxonomy (NCBI): domain Eukaryota; kingdom Metazoa; phylum Chordata; class Actinopteri; order Argentiniformes; family Microstomatidae; genus Nansenia; species Nansenia antarctica. Next base: position 5,475,885 of record NC_137689.1, on the reverse strand, counting down.
TTACTCCAGGGGGAATGTCCCTGTAATTCGTAATTGTAAGTCGCTTTGGATAAAAGCGTCTGCTAAATGGCAAAAATTAATTTAATTTAATAGACTGATGCGTCAGTAGTTGTCTGGTTTTCGAGAGATCTCCGGATTTAGGGCACTGGGATGATGTCAGAGAGAGACCACATACCAGGCTGGTTGTTTTTCCGTCAGAGCAAGGTTGCAAGACTCCAGGATGATGTCATCAAGATGATGTCGCTCGATGATGTCATCAAGATGATGTCACTCGATGATGTCATCAAGATCACAGTTCTTAAGGACCTCTGGGGGAATGCTGTCCAGCCCAGCGCTTTTTCCCTGCTTCAGCGTGAATTTCACTTTGGCAAACTCCCTGACTGTAGAGGGACCATCGTCAATATTGAGATTGGTGAGGAATGCAGGTCTCTCTTCCTCAGCTCCGTCCACTGTCAGGTGTGCCTAGGAGATGTCAGGTGTGTGCCGTGGAGATTTCGGAAGTGAGTCAACCAGGAGGTCACCCTCTCCTCAGGGGCTGTGGCCCGCAACCTGTCCCTTCCTCCACCTTTTCCGCCCACTCATCTCATTAATGACCCTCCGTGACTCCATGTACTGTTAGCCGTTGCTCACTAAAATATGACACACTCAATTATGCATTATGCATATGACACACTCAATTGTCAAAGGACCTTGCATTAAAAATAGTTTAAATCAACCATTTTTTCCCAAACCAAAATGTTTTCTGCCTTTCCTGTAAATGAGGAGAACACCACCAAACAGCTAATTATTAATCACTTCTAATTACCTGGGTGACCAACTATACAATTTTAATGACATTGGTTACAGAGAGGGGCACAAATACAGTGAACCGTTACGGAGAGAGAGAGAGTTTCGATCACTCTCTCCATCAGCTGTTCTCTTCTCTGTCTGTCTCTGTCTCTCACAGTCTCTTGCAATAACCAACACCTACGACTTGACACCTCTCTCTCACACTATCTGGCACTTCTATTATGAGGACGCGGGGCATGCCTGCACAAGTGTGCGAGTGGGTTCGAGTGAGCGAGCGAGCGTTTGTGTGTCTCAGCAACGAGCACATGCAAGGATACAGAAAGGTGGTTGCAAGGTGTACTACTGCACGTTGACCTTGTCTAAAATCTCAAAAACAACATGATACGACGATGTCATTATTCAACTTGTGTGATCTGATTATTACACTCACCAGTTTGCGTTGACACCAGGTGCAGACGCCACACAGAGCAACAAGCCAGACAGCACATACCGTCAATCCCAGAGAAACTAGGAACACACTGAGAGAGACTGTGCCTAGAGAGAGAGAGAGAGAGAGAGAGAGAGAGAGAGCGAGGGAGAGAGAGAGAGAGAGAGAGAGAGAGAGAGAGAGAGAGAGAGAGAGAGAGAGAGAGAGAGAGAGAGAGAGGAGAGAGGGGGGGGGGGGTAGTGGGTTAATAATACCCTTCAAAAGGTTAAAATACGGAATGAAAAGAACAAATTATTTGAGAAATAATACCATTTCCTACCATTTCCTTTTGGCAATATATTGGAAACATCTTATAAACAAATTAACGGAAAGTACACAAAATGAGGCATATCATGGAGGAGGGAGGCGGGGGGAGGTGGGGCTGTAATGTGCTTTTCTTTCTCCTCGCTTCATCATCACTGACCCACGGACAGAGCAATCTATCACCAGAGAGAGGGGGGGATATACTTTCCCCTCTCAGAGGCGAAACAGTTTCATATGTACTTTCAATGTAGGCCTAATCCAGGTTGGAGAAAAAAAATAAAAAATGAGAAGGAACAAGGAAAGAAAGAAAGGAAGGAAGAGAAAAACAAAATGGTCATTATCTGGTTCAATTACCAGTCTTTTAATCAGAGGCATCCTTCTTCTTTAGGTTCTTTCCTCTTTGGTGATCAGCTAAATATAAATCTTCCCTCAGTGTTTTTGTTAATCTCTCAAGACCAAACTTGGAGAGACAAAATATTCTTTCAGAACCCTTGCATTTCTAAAAAGATTCCTTTATTTTGTTTCCCAACAGCTTTTTCTTCTACCGCTGTCTCTCGACTGTGCTATTCATCAACCCCACCTCCGCACGCCATTGCCTTTTGGTAAACAACTGTATCCAAACAACGGGTTCAGTCAGGTCTACCTTATTCTCCTTTCTCTGTGTGACATCCTCTCTTTTCCTGTCTCTCATCTCTCGCTCCACCGCTCCCTGTAAAACTTCATGTCTTAAGTCTGTAACTTATCGTGAAGTTAGAATTATAAGGTTCTATCTCCATTCTTTGTCAAAATTGAGTTTTTTTTACATAATCTGATCCATTAGGTGTTTATTAATGCCTGTGTGGTGTTGTTTTTAAAATGTTGACATTTTTGAGTTAGTAATTAATAAAATACAACGGTTCCATCTCACAGAACATAATGGAATGTAAAAACTTTGACGCTCAATATCTCTGAACTACCCTAAACGGAGATAGAACCTTATAATTCTAAGCTCACGATATGTCTGCAAGTTTGTCTGAGCAAATGAACATAAATTAGATTAATAGAAACATCCATATCCTCCTTGTCCTCCGTCTTCCCTCCTTTGCACTTGATTTAATCTCCTTCTGTCCTCCTTCTCGTCCTCCCTCTCTTTTCCTCTTTTAGATCTACCGGTTCTCTGCCTCCTAAACCCTCTCACCGTTATTTTTGTCCCCTTTTGATTTCTCTTCCTGCCTGTCTATTTAGGCTACCAATAATACAGAGAGCCTTTGTGTAACCTGTCCATCAGAGCAATCAGGAGGATACAATACGATGCCGAGAGTACCTAGAAACATGGATAATAGCCTAGCTACTACCTGTTCATTTCTGCTCACTCAGACATCAATTGAAAGTCTCATGAGAGTTGTGATAAATGGCCATAATGGACTTTAGATGGAGGTCTATCATATCCTGACAATTGTAAAAAGACTCTTTCATGTACTGTATGCTACAATAATGTCATTCTACACAGCTTCACCATTGTACCTAGCCTATATCTAATTGGATGACATTTTGACTTGCTGAGTAATTTAGCTTCTGCTTCCCATTGCTGTGTATTGTATATTATTGTATGGGGTTTCAATGATATGGTGAAAAAAAAAAAACTAGGCCTATGTGTATTATTTAGCCTAGTCCACAGTAATATTATGGTTGATGTTTGGTTGAAGGTGACAATATGAATAAAGACACAAATCATTACAAACAAACCATTTGGGTGTCTAGCTGCAAGTCAAAGCTGAGCAGTGTCAACAGCAGTTCGCCTATACAGAGTCAACAGGTCTGTAGACAACGCAGTCAATATGGAGCTCCACTTCATCCTCCAGCATCTTCGTGGATTTCAACTCCGCATTCAATACCATCGTCCAAGCTCTTCTCCAGGACAAGCTGTCCCAGCTGAGCGTACCTGAGCCCACTTGTAGGTGGGTCACTGACTTCCTGACAGACAGGAAGCAGCACGTGCGGCTGGGCAAGCTTGTCTCGGAGCACCAGGACCATCAGCACTGGAGCCCCACAAGGCTGTGTGCTCTCTCCTCTACTCTTCTCGCTCTACACCAACAGCTGCACACCCTCTAGCCACCTCTCTATCAAACTCCTGAAGTCCGCAGACGACACACGCCTCATTGGATTCAACTACAGAAAGGAAGTTGACAGCCTGGCTTCCTGGTGCAGCCAGAAACCTGGAGCTGAAAACTTGAGCTGAAAAGAGATGGTAGCAGACTTCAGGAGGAGCCCAGCCCCAACTTCCCAGCTTATCATGTGTGACTCTCCCCAGTTAACACTGTGGAGTCAATCAGATTTCTGGGGTTAATACATTTCACAGGACCTCAGGTGCGCAGAGAACATCACCTCCACCATCAAGAAGGCCCAGCACAGGCTGTTCTTCCTGCGGCAGCTGAAGACATTCAACAACATGCTGCAAAAAGTGATGGTCATCGATACGCTCATCGATCACCGTATATAAGAGTGTTGCTTTGTTTGTGCTTTTCTTTTCACCCATTTTATCCCTTATTTTTGATGTAAAGCACCCTGTGCATTCGTGCTATGAAGGACGCCATATAGAGATAAAGTTGGACTTACTTACTTGCTATTCTTTTTGTTCCCAGCACCAGTCTCCACCTGTTCTGCTCTGTCTGTGTCTATCAAGGGGCTGATAGGTGTATGGGCTCCCTGCCATGATACATACAGTACCACCAGTCAAAAGTTTGACTTTCCCATTCAATTGTGTTTTAGTTGTTTATGTCTCACAGGCAAGAGAGCTCTCGAAAGAGTATCCATCCAAATACATCAAGCCTTGTATAACCATTTTATATTCAATAAATTGTTGATTTGCGAGTGTTCCCGACTGAACTGAACAGCAGCTGAAGTAGGGCCTAGTTACACACTGAAATACAAATACTGTCCATCTAGAAAACAGACCCACATTCTTGTGTATAACCGAAAACCCGAATAACCGAATAACTATGAAGATAATAGGCCTACAAGTCAAAATATGTTGAAGTGTTCGGCCTATGCAAATGAATGACCTGGTACAGGGGCTGTCCATTAAAAGAAAACATACTAATCAGGAGCAGAAAATAAGTCATGGCAGTTTCTTCACTCTACGTAAGAGGGTTGCTTGCACAGCGCAATTACCGCTTCCACAATGGTGCAGACCGACCCTAATATTGAAACCCATCTTCGTATGTCTCCCAGTGGCACAGCCATTAGATCGTGCTGATAGGCAGAGAATTGCATCCTGGTAATTAGCTATCTGAGCTCCTCTAATTGTTAGAGGCTCGGCCGGGAGAGATGACCACTAGCAGGGGTAGCGGAGGAAAAAAGAACAGCCATGCGTTCGTCTGGTGCTGTATGGGGGTTGGGGGGGGGTCAGGTGATTCACAGCGAGGAAACAACAGCAGCGATCCTGAGTAAAAGGTGCAGGCACCTGTAAACAAAGGATTGAGTCCAAGGCTGCATTATGACTGTGTGTGTGTGTGTGTGTGTGTGTGTGTGTGTGTGTGTGAGTGGTTTAGTCTGAGCTCCAAACAGAAACAGTTTTTTCTCCGCTAATGTTTGTACAGTCCAAATACCTCACATGGAGACAATCGATACAATATTAATGAGGTCGTCTGCGCAAGCTTGCAGCGCAATAGAATGACACGCAAAACACCACAATAGCTCTGACAAAAGAAAATAAATTAGATTCAACTGTATTGTCCATCGCAGAGTACAAGTACTATACAACGAAATGATGCATTTTAAATGTGACCACATTTTTAAAAAATCCAGCTCAGAGGAGGAAGGCTACAGTATGAGAGGATTCTTCAATTAGGCCGAGACTTTTACTGTTGGCCCTGGGCAGGGAGGACCCCCTGTCTGTACTGAGCACATCAGGGGTGACCTCTCACAGTGTCTCTCACCCCAGGATTGGCCCATCCCTGCGCTGTGGTGTGGCTGTCACACTGGGCTCCTCCTGTGGCTAAGACTACCAGAGCCAGACTCTCACAGCACTGTATCTGTCACTCACACACCACGCACAGGTGCACAATGTGTGTACACGCACACATACAGATACAATGCCATACTGGACAAATACACTACGGACACAAAGTATGTGGTACACAATTATCGTCTGGGGCTTTTTTCACGGTTTGGGCTAGGCCCTTTAGTTCCAGTGAAGGGAAATCTTAATGCTACAGCATACAATGGGATTCTAGAGAACTGTATGCTTCCAACTTCAACAGTTTGGGAAAGGCCCTGTTCGGTTATAGCTTGACAAAGCCCCCATACACAAAGTGAGGTCCATAATGACATGGTTTGGCCGAGTGTGGTCTGGGAGAACTTGACTGGCCTGCACACAAGAGCTCTGACCTCAACCCCATCGATCGAACACCTTTGGGATGAATTGGAACGGCGACTGCGAGCCAGTGAGTCCTTCTCACCCAACATCAGTGCCCGACCTCATTAATGCTCTTCTGTGTTGCTGGCCTTTCACTTCAAATACCAAGTGTAGGCCTACATCACGTACCAACCTCAAGAGGAAGGGTGACCGTGCCTTTGCGGTGATAGCACCGACCCTGTGGAACGCACAGAACCCTTCTGCCATCAAGTTTGACCCCACTCTGGACTCCTTTAGAGCCAAGTTAAAAACCCACCTCTTCGTAAATGATATTCCTTAAGTCTACTCCCTATTTTTGGTGAATTGTATTCCTGAGATGTACGTTTAAGTCGTCTGTGTCTGATTGCTTTCTGTGTTCCTTGTCTTTGTCTTTATCTGTTCCTTTACCCGGGCTGCGCCCCGGGCCGATGTAAAAGTTGGATGGGGGGCGCATTATAAATACAATTAACATAACATAACATAACATCATATACAGATGCAACTACAATTAGATATATAAAGCATGTGCTTTCTGCCCCCACTTGTATGTGCTCCACCACCCGCCTCGCTTCCTCTCACTGTTATTATTATTATCACTCATCTTCCCACTCGGAGCTTCTGTGTCGATGCACCGTTATTATTTTCCCTCATCAAGTAATTACATAATCTAATACCGAAACGATTAAAATTACTCATCTGAAGGAATAGCCATCATAAGCTACCCACCCTCACCACACACACACCTCTACCCCTCCCCTCCCTCCCTCCCACCCCCCTTTCTCTCTCCCCCTCCGTCTCTCTCTTTCCCCCCCTCCGTCTCTCTCCCCCCCCATCTGTCTGATCGTGATCATCTGTTTTCTGAGAGCTGGTTAGGGTTGATAATAGACGGAGATTGCCAAATTACCCCAGTGTTTCGTGAGAGGTACGGTACCAAAAGCATGCATATTCAAGTGCTAATTATGCGGAGGATAAGACTCGGAATTACATGCGGCAAATGTTCTCGACAGAGAGGCCGAGGAATACTAAAGAGGCGCAGCTCTGGGTTTGACAATACCAATGTTTTACTCTTCGCCACGAGGTCAGGGCGACTAGCATACCAATACGAGGGAAACAAATTAAACGACACGTAATTCAATATACCACGGGCTCAAGGATATAAGTCAAAACTTAATGCAGAACTGAGGCAGACCGGCCCCTCCTAGCCGACTCCGTGCCTGAAAGGCATCATAGGTTTAGATCACGCTCGAGTTGTGTCGCATCCAGAGGCTTTAGATAGAAAAGGTTGCTCCTTCTTGCTCCGACCCAAGGTACCTATAATACCCAGAGCTGGAGGAATTTGGAATGAGCGCACTGACCCAGTTCTACACCCCAGACATAATGGCATTTCAACAGCAGAATGAATGGTTAACCCATCTACTGCAACAATCAAAAGATCCTCCGTGTCAAATGAGGGAGGGGGGGGGGCATCGATCGCAATGATAACAAAAAAAAAGGAAAGCTACTTTCTTTTTTAAAAAATGACTGAGAATGGTTCACTAGATTACCTGCTTCACTGCACCAGGGAGACACTGAGTTATTTACAGCCGTTTAAGTAAGAGTCCAGCACCTCCCCCCCCTGCCCCCGCCCCCCTCCCTCGCTTCCTCCCTCCTTCCCTCTCTGTCTCCTCTCCTCCACCTGCTGTGCTTATCCACGGGGGGGTTTCTGCCAGCTCAGCCTGGCGGTGTTGGAGGTCCAGGGCTGACACAAAGAAGGTCTGGTACAGTGTGTGTGTGTGTGTGTGTGTGTGTGTGTATGTGTGTGTATGTGTGTGTGTGTGTGTGTGTGTGTGTGTGTGTCACAGAGGACTCCCCAGGGAGCAGTGTTCTGCCTGACCTTAGGAGACCCCCCCCGCCCCCCCCCACACACACACACCTAGGGATCTGAACACATGACCCTCAGATACCAGGACCATGTCCGGTGAGAACGGGGTTCAAATCAAAACCCAGCCGGATCATCAGCGCTGGGCCTCCTAGATAAAACGAAGAGCAGACACCTTGGGAGTTCTCTGTAGCTATATCTAACAGAGCGTTTCTCACAATCGCTGACACGCCGACGCTGCTAGCCTATCACCACGTGTTTTACAGGGTGAGCTATCACAGTAGAGAAATCTGTATTTTTTTTTTTTTACACAGTCAGTCAACCACTGTTCATTCATCCGTTTGTACTCAGGAGTAGCAGGCAGCCCAGACCGTCAGATGTGAAACGTTTCCCTCAACAGCGATGGATGAACATGATAGCCTACATCGGGTAGCATCATCCAGAGCTGTGGCGGTGGTGCCGCCACTACTACGTACTACTACACACCCATAACCTCATTTATATGATTGGCAGGTGTGTTTACCCAGGCGAAACTTTGGAACGGTCCACAGGCAGGACCCATCAAAGTCCATTTGCGAAAGTCAGGTGATATGATGCATGTAATGAGGAGGATTCACACAGGTTTATTCTGAGTGACACCAAGAGCCGAACTAATAGCTGAGCGCATTCGACTATAGGCGCGGGGAGTAGTCATAGTAGAGGTCAGAGATGTAGTAGTGAGAGAAGTAAGGAGATGAGAAGCAGAGAGAGATGAATTAAAGTGTGAGCTTTCAGCACGGTTCAAATGTTTTAGGGGTCTAGTACGCGCGTGGAAGCGAAGTGAGGGCAGAGTGTGAGACGGAATAATGACTGATGGGGTGATTCCAGAACAAAGACAGGAACAGTTAAGCCGTGAGAAAGAATAGTTTTTCTGGGTGGTGAGGAGAGAGGGAGGGAGAGGGAGGGAGAGAGGGGGAGAGGGAGGGGGGGAGAGAGAGGGTGTTGGAGGTTGAGGAGGGAGGGGGAGGAGGGGTGTGGGGCAGGATGAAAGGGATGGAGGCGAGCCGGCTCTGTGTGTTCAGCTGGGCAGTGTGCCTGCAGCGTGTACACATGCTGAATGTAAAGTTGAGTGTTTTTTTTCTTCAATAAAACAACCACATTTTTCTGTCCACTGCAGAACATCTCTTAGGGGCTGTCAATCCCTCTCAGGAGCAGACAGTGCCAACAACCAGTTATATATTAGGCAGCAACACCAGTACAAAAAAAGGATGCACGATTATATTGGACAATGTATAGCGTAATGATACTGCTGGCTGCACTGTAGCCTCTTTTCTAAATAGGACAGACATCAGTCTTCACATATTATAGTCTATGGGCCAGTTTCACAGACAGGGCTTAAGCCTAATCCTGGACTAAAAAGCATCTTCAATGGAGATTTTACATTGAAAGTGTGATTTAGTCCAGGACTAAGCTTAAGCCTTGTCTGTGAAACCGGCCCTATATGCTACTATAGTAGTACAGTTTAAACATTTCCTGCATTCCAGAGCAGTTCTGCCTTTCGGCACTTTATTTTGTATGAATGATGGCAGGCACACAGGGACAAGTCGCTGTCAGTCAGTGTGTGTGTGTGTGTGTGTGTGTGTGTGTGTGTGTGTGTGTGTGTGTGTGTGTGTGTGTGTGTGTGTATGAGACACTAAGCTAAGAGTAAGAAAGATGTTGGCCAGGCCTAATTTATTGTTTGTTTCAGTGTTCACAACCATGAACAAATTCCATGACAAAACCATAACTTCCCCGGGGGCTACAATCAAAACGACACATCCCCTTGTTCCTACACACACACACACACACACACACACACACACACACACACACACACACACACACACACACACACACACACACACAAGGAGAGGAGAATCTAGCAGCGTTGCTGAATCAAAACATAGCAAAACAGCTGCTGAAAACAACTTCGCTATGAGCATCTAACTGCATGTTTAGCACATCACAACATGCTAATAAAACACCATGCTAAAAAAACACATAACTACACATAACTAGATGATCACACAGCCCTTGCTTTTGAACACGTCCTAAAACGAAAGTTTGTTTACAAGCCCATGTAATCACTTACCCAAGTAGCCTATGGCAGACGATAGTTAATCCAATTCGCAAATTATATATATAATTATTATACATTATAAGTATTTAGTGATCCTAAAACTGTTGTTGTTTGTTATATCGAGTAGGCACTTCAACACTTAAACTTTCGTAATATGAAAAAAAACTTCTGCAGTAACTGCACTTGAATTTGATTTGATTGACATCACTAAGAGCCAATGAAATTGGGGAGGCACATAAAAGATGACAACTGATGACATGTACTGTAATCTATTACCACAAAGTAATAGTTTGATTCCTTTCCTGTGTGCTTCAGTAGTGTTGCTAGATAAGACTGGATGCTTCAGCTGAGAGAATGGACTGACTTATATAACTAATGGTTAATGTGATCACTCTATAACCTTTGCACTACTGTTGTGGACAATCCTGCTTTGCACATACTGTATTATTACACATGGCGCATTGCACATGTCTCGTCTTGATATAGATTATTTTATACATCTGCACATTACATAGGCCTACTGTAATCACTGCTACCACACTGTACAAACGACCTTAACTGTACATAGCTCATAACTGAATATAGCTCTAAGGTAAACTGATGTTTATAATACTACCTCTGCACATACTGTATTGCACACTTACCTATCACTGTCATTGTCATGTTTATTTATATCATGTTCTTATATCGTGTTGAATGAATGAATGAATGAATGGTCTTTATTGTAATTGCTATAGTACAGGTACCAAACAACGAAATTTAGGAGGGGTGGCTCCCCTGGTGCTAGGAAAGAAAAGAAAAAACTAAAAAAGACAAGAAGGGAAGGAGCTGGTTTACATAAATAAAGGCTATGTACACTATCCACTATACTATACTGTACAGATAGACGACTAGGGTTGTCATATTGCACATAGTGTTATTGCACATTCATTTAAAGTGTCGCAGTTTGCAGGCTTGAAATGTACATATTTTTGCCTCAGCACTACACCTGATTTTTTTTTTCAGTCCAGCAGCTGCCATCAATCCGTCCAGACTGTCCAGGGCCCAGAACCTAGGACCTAGTGTTACGTCCATAGTGTGTGGTTCTGTGTGTTCTGTTTGTTTCTTGTGTTTTCTACCAGGTGATTGTCCTTGTCATATACCTATACCTTATACCTACAGTATAGTTAAAAGTCCCAGTGCTGTTATACTGTATATCAGCACTCATGGAATGCCTCTTGTCCAATCAAATTACTTGGTCGGAACTAACTGTTGTATAATGGTTGTTTTAGTGTGTTGCTACTACCTGTTGTGTTGCTACTACCTGTAGTGTGTGTATGATGTTGACTTCTCCTTGCAGAGGGAGTGTGTTTGTTAGTCTTGTGTTTTGAATCACTTTAAGTTAATTGTTTCACTCTTGTTTCATTGTTAATTGTTCATTACTTGGCTAGCTATCTAATTTACTTTAAACTGGTTATTAATACTTATCCGCTCTCTCCTTTTTTTATAGAGAGTAGTTTTCAGTTGAAGTGTTTCATGGAAACCTGTTTTTGTTATCTTTGTACAATAAATCTTGTTTTATTTATATTCTCTCGCCGTCTCTGGTTCTTGTCCCCCCGGTTTATCTTATTGTTACTCCCCATATCCCCTAGATTCTGTATGAGGTTGTAACATATCACCATTTGCACTTTTTTGGAGTTGTATACAGAATACTAATAAATCTTTACAAAAGTCATTTCAACTTTTATAACTGTAAACATGGCGGACCCCAACGTTGACTGTGTTAACAGTAGCTAGCTTTCTGTTGCTAACTTCAGTGATGTTGACAGTAGATACTCGTTGACTAACGTTGCCATTATCATCTTTTAATTAAAATTAATTCAAATGAATGTTAATTCATCCAATGTATAAACATGATTATGACCTGTTTTGTTATGTAGATGCCTGTTGAATAATACTCTCTAGAGTACCAATCAAGCCGCAACCATAACATTTCACAAGGACAAGCTCTCTCTCGGACATTTTTAGATTGGAATGTTCAAACGCTTGTACAAACGGTCTTTTCAGTCAGAGCGCCCGGTGTGCGTTCTCAGTGCTCCCAGAGTACAGTGCTCTGAACTTCCGAACGGGGAACACTCTGAGTGCTCTGAATTTCCGAACGACCAGAGAGCACCGCGGGTGTGCTCCGGCACTCTCGGAGCGTATTTACAAGTACAGGATGTTGTCATTTTTCTTTGTGAAACGAAGCCACACTTTGGACCGTTTCTTCCTAGACTTCCTCCACCATGACTCTTTGTTGCAAGTTTCAGAGTTTGACGTCATCATGACTCACAAGTTTTTGCAATGCACAACTGTCAGTGCATGTGCGAAAAAACATGCCGCCATCGGTACGAGGAATCGATAAACCTTGGAGGCATACGATTTGGAATATATATCGAACAATTTGGAACTGGTTCTCAACTGGTAATCAACTGGATTATTGTGATGTAATCACCTCCCACCTCAACCTTTCATTCCCATCCTCCTTCCTGCTGCTCTCCCATCTCGCTGCACACTCTCTTGTTCCCTCCCAGTCACAGATAGGGAGAACAGGCAGAAGAGGAGGAGGAGGAGGAGGAGGATAACCGTTAATCCCATAAAAGCACAGCTTAAAGCTCCTGACAAATTTGCTCTCGGGGGGGGGGGGGGGCACACTCACACACTCACCCACAGAGACGCACACAGATCCCACTGACACTCAGCTAACGACACCACATACCCCAGTCCCAGTCCTAGTCCCATCCCCATCCCCACCCAGCCACAGCCCTAGGCCCCAGCCCCATCCCCATCCCCATCCCCATCCCCATCCCCATCCCCATCCCCAGCCCCAGCCCCAGCCCCAGCCCCAGCCCCATCCCCATCCCCACCCCCATCCCCATCCCCATCCCCATCCCCACCCAGCCACAGCCCTAGGCCCCAGCCACAGCCCTAGGCCCCAGCCCCAGCCCCAGCCCCAGCCCCAGCCCCAGCCCCATCCCCAGCTCCAGCCCCAGTCAGAGCCGCTATGATGGAACATGCTCACACATACATTATGCACATTCTCTTTACCCAGTCGCATGGTTTCACAGACAGGAAGGGGGACTAGGAGGGTCTGAATGATGGAGGGGTGTGAGAGGGAGATGATAGCAGAGGCCTGCTTAACAGGAGGGTCCCCAGAGGGTGCAGAGATGTGTCATCAGGCAGGACTCGGTGGCAGGCCTGTACTGGGGCGAAGGGTGTCAGTCAAGCTGAGGTTAGGGGGAGAGTCACTCACAGGTCACGTCACGTATATGCACCTTTATGACACACACACACACACACACACACACACACACACACACACACACACACACACACACATAAACAAACACACAAACAAACTAAGAAATGAAATCTCAAATTCAACAATTCCAATCTCTCCCCTTCAGTCAAAGCACACACACACACACACACACGCACACACACACACACACACACACACGCACACACACACACACACACACACACACACACACACACACACACACACGTTGGAGTCGAGTGGAAAGGCCGGCCTTTTTTGGCTGCACATCCATCTGTGCCCGATAACCTCAGCGCAAAGATAATTAGCTAGTGGCGGTGTCAGTGTGCGCCTCCGTCACTTTAAGGCCCCTGTGTGGAGTGCTTTATGACTTCATTACTGGCAGTTAGACCTGGGAACAGTGTTACCCCTGCTGCACAACACCGTGATGGACTGCACCGGTGAGCGGTTGTGACAGGGGTAGTCCATTAAACATAACCCCACATGGACACACCTTCTCTGATCCCCCTAGAGTCTAGGCCCATAGTCTGTCTCTGGGTCTGGTTCTGAGGCTATATGTCAGACTTTTTAGTTTTCTCTCTTTTTTTCCCCTCTGTCTCTGCCTCTCTCTCTCTCTCTCTCTCTCTCTCTCTCTCTCTCTCTCACGCATGTGTGCACACAAGGACAGACACACACACACACACACACACTTGAATACTTTATTTGGGTTCACAGTAAAGCATTACATCAAAGACCCCAAAATATAACAGCGATCATACATAAAATATCTTTGCCACACAGCTAAGTTTCCCACAACAGCTGGCACAGAGCAATATCTTACAAGCTGCTTGGCTTTTTTACTGTCGGTAGCCTGCAATTTAGCAGGCCGCGTACTGTTAGGTAATGTCTGCCAAATGTCTGCCTAAAGTCAAGGCCACTAATAAGTATGGTATTTTACAGGTCCTCGAAAGAGCAGCCTACTTCTAATATGGTCACCTCTCCTTGGCCTTCATCAACAACAGTAATGTAAGGTAATGGTCAGCCACCAAAACCCTGCCCGATCACTCCGCTCTCTCTCTCTCTCTCTCTCTGCTGCCCGATCACTCTGCTCTTCCATCCCGGCTGTGCCGCCCGGCGTTACTCTGTCACTGCGTTTTACTGTCCTGGTGGCCCTGTCAGGATTGCAGCGTCACTACCTATCTTCCGCTGCAGACTAAAGACCCATGTCTCTTCAGGCTACATCTTGACTGTCCCTCCTAAAGACCTCTTCATCCCCACTAACCCCTCTGTACAGTTTCTCTACTGAAAAACACACAAAAAAGAAGAAAGAAAGAAAACAATGTCTTCCTTCTTCTAGCATTGTGACTACCAATGGCCCCTGGTCCTAGCATTGATTTGTTTTTCTTAAGATGACAGACGGATGGATACGTGACTCACTTACTTAGACAAATGTCTTTTTTGTAAGTCGCTTCAGATAAAGGCGTCTGGTAAATGTTTAAAATATGAATGTAAACGTAGGTGTATTTGATATGATATGTTAGAACATATCTTGTCACCATTCTCGCTGAACCAGCTTTCCATAACACAGGAATGCTCGTGAATTGTAACAGTTGATGCCTAACGCCTGTCTAGCTTCACTAGCAATTAGCTTGACAATGGGGTCATGCCCGGCGCCTTTGAACGCATGGCAGCCATTAGTGATATGTGCCACTGTCTCTCTGGGGTGCATAATACAAAAAGTGAGCTTGTGATTCACAGGATACCACAGGAAACCAAATTCCTAACATGTTTACATGTCATGGCAATAAAAGTCTTCTGATTCAGTGTAAGGTTATACAGTACCAGTCAAAAGTTTGGACACACTTTCCCATTCAATTGAAATTCAATTCAATTCAATTGAATGGGAAAGTCGTGACGTTAGAATTATAAGGTTCTATCTCCATTTTTGTCAAAATTGAGTTTTTTACATCATCTGATCCATTAGGTGTTTATTAATGCCTGTGTGGTGTTATTTTTTTAAATGTTGACATTTTTGAGTTAGTAATTCATAAATTACAAAGGTTCCATCTCACAAAACATAATGGAATGTAAAAACTTTGACCCTCAATATCTCTGAACTGCCCTAAACGGAGATAGAACCTTAGAATTCTAAGCTCACGAAGTGTGTCCAAACTTTTGACTGGTACAGTACTTATTTGGCAGAATCCTGTAGCCTTTCTTTAACCGTACAGATAAGTATGTCCGGCCCACGGCAGTGTTTTTTGGACATGGACAATGTGATACAGGATTGTCAACAAAGTCCAGAGCAGCAACTTTTCCCCGGTAAAA
>NC_137689.1:5450430-5455430 GCF_963989245.1 Nansenia antarctica | reverse complement strand
TATAGGAAGGGCGTTCCACATTTTTACTGCATAGTTTGCAAACGAGTTTAACCCCTTGTTTGTGGTGCAACGCGGTTGAACGTGGTTCGTGGAGCTTCCTCTGGTGTTGTATGTGTGGACGTTGTTCACTTTTTGGAAGTATGTTGACAGGTACTTGGGTGTCTTTGTGGTGTAGCGTATCTTGAAGACCAGGCCCAGTGCAAGCTGCTGCACTCTGTCAACTACTCGTAGCCAATCAAGGCTCAAAAAATGAGCAGCGGTTAGATGTGTCCTAGGGTTGAGGCCTAGCAGAAGCCTAACCAGTTTATTTTGGGCTGTCTGGAGTCTTGTTTTATGGGCCTTTGTGGTTCTATAGTACCATGATGTTACGGCATAGTCGAAGTGACATTGAATGAGAGCTCCTGATAGGGTCCTCAGTGTGTTTTTACTGACAAGTGAGGATATCCTGTACAAGAATCTAGTTCTATGGTTCACTTTTTTGATTACTTTTGCTGCCATTTTATCTCCGGAAAGATTTGCCTCTAAGATGGAGCCCAGGTATGTAATATCCTCTTTTCTTGTGATATTAATGTTACCCACTTTTATTTTAAAATTTTCAGCCTTTCTGAGTTTAGATGGGGATCCGTATAGGATGGTTTCAGTTTTACCTAGGTGTATTGATAGTTTATTGTCAGCTAGCCAGATGCAGATTCTACTCAGTTCAGTGCTTAGCGCTTTTTCCACCTGCAATATGTCCCTGTCAGAGACCAGCAGAGCCGAGTCATCCGCGAACAGGAACAAATTGCAATCACATGCTGATGACATGTCATTCACATATATTAGGAACAGTAAAGGTCCCAATATGCTTCCTTGTGGAACGCCGCAGGTCACTGGGAGGGGGGGGGACAGTGTTCCGTTCACACTAACCACCTGTTCCCTCCCCTCTAAGTAGGATTGCATCCAGCCCACCGATGTTCTATCGAACCCAATTGCTTTCAGTTTCAGGAGATGTGAGGAACTGAGGAAAAAGGCTTTTGAGTTACAGCCTCTTGTCTCCGCTACAGTCCACAGAGTCTGTAGAGGTTGTTGATCATCAAACCAGCTCGTAATGTTCACCACCACGGCGGCTACAAGACGACAACACACTCGGCTGAACAATATCGCAGTGAATCCATTTAATGAGCGTGTATGACGAAACCGGCGGAAAGCGTCTCCACATTTCCTCGTCTTCGGTGTTCTTGGTTTGACTTACATAATATATATAGGCTAGAATATTCAGACTTTTTAAGGAGATTGACATCTTTACCTTGACTTTGCTACGCTTGACTATAATAGCCAGTTTTCATTACATTACATTTCTAATGAGACTTCTAAGTGTCATATATATATTATATGGATAATAGCCCATAATAGTTTGACACAACAGGCTTTAAAGCAGATCAGTTGCGCCGTGGGATTGGCAGAGCTTCCGAACCTCTCCTCCTTTGGCATGGGAGAACGCATCCGTCTCTCTGCCGTGCTGGGTGGGATTGAGGAAGAAACGGCACTGAGGAACCGATCAGACCAATAGTGCAAGCTCACTCCGTTTGTCTTCTAGTCTCTCCCTCACAGCCTCCATCTGTCCACTTCTCTCTCCCTCTCTCTCTGCCATCTCTCCGGCCGACGATCCTTTGGTCTGTGCAGTGTGGCACGCAGTGTGTTTTATGATTGTGGGCCTTAGTGCCAAAGGGATTAGGGGAGAGCATTATGACAACCGGGCACTGTAAACAATGTGTGATCAGCAGAGAGAGAGAGAGAGAGAGGTGTGTGTGTGTGTATGTGTGTGGGGGGGGGGGCGGAGGGGAAGTAAACAGGTCACAGCATGAAGGACTAAGGTTAGCTTCCGTCTTATAATAACGGTCTCGTAGGGGGCGTTCAACAACAACACGACTATCTCTATGATTCCAGGATACACTCTTGTAACAAACGGCGGGTTTGGCTGGGTGTGTTATTGTCTCACGCTGTTTTGTGTTTGCTAGGAGTGTTTATTTCACCCAGACACCACACTGTACAGTCCCATCTCGCTGTCTGAGCCCAGCTCCTCTGAAGGGCTCTTGATGAGGTTGTGTATTCAGGTCCCTCTATCTGACAGTGTGCAGCGTGTTGTCGGTTCGCTGAGAAGTGTGTGTGTGTGTGTGTGTGTGTGTGTGTGTGTGTTTGGGTTCAGCCGCCCGCTGGTGCCAGGGCCCGGTAGAACCTGGGCTGGACCCACATGACCACTTAAGGGCTCCGCTAAATTATTCAAAGCATTTACTTATAAATAAACACAGGCTGGCTGCTCACAGCTTCTCCCTCCTTCTCTCCCTCCTTCCCTCCCCCCCCTCCCTCGCTCCCTCTGCTCCACATCCTCAACCAGCCGCTGCTCCTTCCTTCCCTCCCTCTCTCCCTCCTTCCCTCCATCCCTCCTTCCCTACCTACCTCCCTCCCTCCCTACCTCCCTCTCTCCTTCCCTACCTCCCTCCTTCCCTCCCTCCCTAATTCCCTCCATACCTCCTTCCCTCCCTCCATCCCTCCTTCCCTCCCTAACTCCCTCCTTCCCTACTTCCCTCCATCCCTCCATCCCTCCCTCCCCCCACCCTCTCTCCTTCCCTCCCTACCTCTCTCCCTCCTTCCCTCCCTCCCAAATTCCCTCCTTCCCTCCCTCCCTCCATCCCTCCATCCCTCCCTCCCACCCTCTCTCCTTCCCTCCCTACCTCCTTCCCTACCTCCCTCCCTCCCTCCTTCACACCCTCCCAAATCCCCTCCCTCGCTCCCTCCCTCCCTACCTCCCTCCCTCCCTCGCAGCCCTCTGGCCCTGTTCTCCCTCAGGCTGTTCTTCAGACCCGTTCTTCAAGTCCATCATCCTCCTCTCCTCCTCTCCTCCTCTCACCTGTACCCTCTCCCTGTCCTCTCCCTCTCCTCTCCCTCTCCTCTCCTCTCTCCTCTCATCTCTCCTCCTCTCCTCCTCTCACCTGTACCCTCTCCCTCTCCTCTCCCTCTCCTCTCCCTCTCCTCTCCCTCTCCTCTCATCTCTCCTCCTCTCTGAGGCCAAGACTCAAGTCAGATGCCCTCGTGGCTCTCTGCCCTCCTATTCCCTCTTTTCTTCTCTCTATCGTATTTCTGCCTCTCTCTGTAATTACGTGGAGTATATGTGAGTGCGCAATGGGCTGAGAGACAGGGAGAGAAACACAGTTACTTATGAGCAGTGAGAGAGAAATAGAACGACAGAGGAGAAAAAGAGAGAAAGAGAGAGGGGCGATGATAGCTGGCAAACCAGTTATTATGACATTGATTCAGCAAACATTCTGTTGTGCATTCAGGAGCGCGCACACACACACACACACACACACACGCACACACACGCACACACACACACACACACACACACCTTAATGTGAACATTTAGATGATGTGAACAGTTTAGAATCCATTAGGCTAGTCCATTAGCACAAACGAACACAACCACACCTCTCCACATCACTCCCACATCCTGTACCCTGGGGAGGCAGAGGGAATATGGATATCTGGTAATGATGGGATGATGACAATGAGCATAATATATGAAATCTGACCAACCAACGCTTGAGTGGAGGGTGGAGGGTGGAGGGTGAAAGGTGGAGGGTGAAAGGTGGAGGGTGGAGGGTGGAGGGTGGAGGGTGCAGGGGGGAGAGAGAGGGAGGAACAGAAGGAAGGGTGGGAGGGGGGGAGAGAGAGAGGGAGGGAGGAACCAGGTGGAGGGGTGGGAGGGGGGGAGAGAGAGGGAGGAACAGGAGGAGGGGTGGGAGGGGGGGGAGAGAGGAACCAGGAGAAGGGGTGGGAGGAGGGGGGAGAGAGGGAGGAACAGGAGGAGGGGTGGGAGGGGGGGGAGAGGGAGTAACCAGGAGGAGGGGTGGGAGAGGGGGAGAGAGAGGGAGGAACAGGAGGAGGGGTGGGAGGAGGGGGAGAGAGAGGCAGGAATGGGAGGAGGGAGGACAAAATGAGAAATGTTGTTCTCACCATCCCCGATTCTCTTTCATCTCCAAGTGTTTGAAGGCATGACACTTACTGATGTACTCTTGGGTTTGACAGTCTGTGTGTGTGCGCCTGTGTGTGTGTGTGCGCCTGTGTGTGTGTGCGTGCATGTTCTCTCTGTCGGTCTTGTATTGGCAGGGAGTGTGTTTGCGGATAGATAGATGTCTCATCATCTGCTCCTGGCAGTAGGCCTGTCTCCGTAGGGCTGTCTGTGTGTGTGGGTGTGTGTGTTGGTGTGTGTGTGTGTGTGTGTGTGTGTGTGTGTCTGTGTGTCTGTGTGTGTGTGTGTGTCTGTGTGTGTGCGTGTGTGTGTGTCTGTGTGTCTGTGTGTGTGTGTGTGTGTGTGTGTGTGTGTGTGTGTGTCTGTGTGTGTTCCTGAAACAAACGCTGCCTCCGCTGCCAGTCTAAGCCTCGAGTTGGGCACATCCTATCCTCTTCAAATGTCTATTTTCCCAGGTTTTCAACCTATTATCCATCCAACATCCTATTAGCCATCCAACAGCCTATTATCCATCCATCCATCATTTTAGTATTTCAACGTCTCTCAGAGGCGACCACCTCACCGCGTAGCAGGCTACAGGAGAGTGTTATAATGGGGTGTGTGTGTGTGTGTGTGTGTGTGTGTGTGTGTGTGTGTGTGTAGTGTGTGTGTGTCCGTGCGTGCTTGTGTGTGTGTGTGTGTGTGTGTGTGTAGTGTGTGTGTGTGTCCGTGCGTGCTTGTGTGTGTGTGTGTGTGTGTGTGTGTGTGTGGTGTGTGTGTGATTAATAAGGAGGGTGAGATAGGGGATACAGTATGAGAGAGTGTCTACGATGACTACTCACTCACTCCCTCTGCCCCATCTCTCTAGTGTCCATCCTGGTCCCGCCCCCTAACAGACAGACAGACAGACAAACAAACGGTGCCATGTCCACATGACTCAGTCATACATCTGTACACCTCTAGAGGGCATGCTCCTCTCTCCTCCACATCCTCAACCAGCCACTGCTCCTTC
>NC_137689.1:5446042-5450230 GCF_963989245.1 Nansenia antarctica | reverse complement strand
TGAAAGCAGTCCGTGCGAGGTGCTCGCAGCTGGAGTCATGGATCTGTGTTCCCTCTCCAGATGATGGAATGATTCACTTTATTCTGTTGTCTATTTTTCCAAAGCAGGGCTCCAGCACCAATCCCATCATCATCGTCGCCAAACGCTGCGCTCTCTCTCGTTCGATCATCTATCTGGAAAGAAAGCCACTACTACTATCACTGTCATTGTCTCTGTCATTATCAATAACGCCATCATCATCATTCATTACCCTATATTGTACCGTTATAATTTCATAAGCCTTATTGTCCCCTAGGGGAAGCCAGACAGCATCTCCGATGGCCAGGACGCACAAACGGAGAGGGGACAGCGGAATTCATTAACTCAACTTTATTGAATTTTATGGGCTTTTTTTAATATTCAAACCGACGTGGAAATTTTCCTGACAGAAGTGTCTCAGGATGATATGATGAGGTCATTCCTAGCGACAGGTTGCAGTCAGTGGCACAGAACCGCAGGTAGCAAATTAATTGGAGGTCATATGATGCGCCCAAGACAAATCTGTTGCGCGCATTCTGCTCCTTCACATGTGGTCCGTTAAACGCCTGTTCGTTCTCGTTGAGAAAGAGATGTCTCTCTCTCTCTCTCTCTCTCTCTCTCTCTCTCTCTCTCTCTCTCTCTCTCTCTCTCTCTCTCTCTCCCTCTTTCTCTGTCTATCTCTCTCTCTCTCTGTGTGTGTGTGTGTGTGTGTGTGTGTGTGTGTGTGTGTGTGTGTGTGTGCGTGCGTGCGTGTGTGTGTGTGTGTGTGTGTGTGTGTGTGTGTGTTCTTATGGCCAGTAAGAAAAGCATATTTACTTACCACTCACGTCCACCCGGAGCAGCCTGGATGACATGGCTCACTGGCGGTCTCTAGTGTTACAGACGAATCGAATCTCTCCCATTTTATGGGGGGGCCTGGCTTTTTGAGCTTGGTAATCTTATCTAGCCATCTCCTCCTGTCCAGCAGTGATATACCAATTAAGTAGGCCCGCATGTCGCCATACACATCCCTCATACGTATGATGTCATAGGCCCTGGCTGCATGGGCCTGGCTATCACACTAGCTTATCGGGGGATGGATAATATACTTTTAAACATACCATTTTCACATCGAATACATTATGAAACAAACAATGTGTAGCAATATGAGATGATACAAGAAGGGAGAACAGCGACAGCAGGAGAATTGTACGGTGTGTGTACCCACAAGATAGTCTCTCTCCACCAAGCATCCATCTTACATTGCTTAACCTTGAGTGCTCAGTAATAACAGAGGCCAATGACACCTCCGTGAGATGGGGGGGGGGGTGATACGCAGGCCCCCGGAGCGGCCTTCTTGGCCACGTGCCTCACTTCCTGTCTCGTCGTAAGCCTTTGGCTGGAAGATATCGTTTCCCCTGTCTGAGAATTCAGTTGTCTGGCTGGCTCTCTCTCTCTCTCTCTCTCTCTCTCTCTCTCTCTCTCTCTCTCTCTCTCTCTCTCTCTCTCTCTCTCTCTCTCTCTCTCTCTCTCTCTCTCTCTCTCTCTCTCTCTCTGTCTCTCTCCTTGGTCAGATGGGGGTGGGGTGGTTCAGACAACACAACACATCTTTGGGTATACCACGGTGTACGACACCGGCCCTCTCTTCGTTGCTCACGATGTTCAGTACAGGCCTAGTCAAAGACCTTTGCTCCTGACATACTCTCAGAGATACTCACTGCTTCCTTCTCACACATACTCCAAACTCCCCTCTCTCTTCATCATCAGAGGCACTTGCTCTCTCTCTCTTGTTCTCTCTCTCTCTCTCTCTCTCTCTCTCTGATGAATATTCATGATTCTGTCACAGTGTTGCCTCTGAACTCAAGACAACTCTTTGATCAAAGGAACTTCAGCGATGCTTTCATCCTCTTGGGGGTTTCATTGACATTGTGTCATTTATAGCCACCAGCTTGCCCCTAGTCCCCGTCTTCAAAAAAGATTGCTTCTTCACAAGAATCTTTACTCACGTGTTATGGCAATTATTTTACAGTTAATGCAATGTTGATAAGCCACCGCCATGTTAGATTGTGCGTAATTACTACATGACTTTCAGAGTTATATGCATAGATTTCTCCAAAGATTTCAGCCATATTTGTTGCTATAATGTCATCTATATTTATAGCGCTGAGACACAATTATTGCCTGTTACACACCATCAAAGGAGGTTGAGGTCATTTCACGTGCCATTTACACATGCTTTCTCTTTTCCCTGGAGCAGAATGAGTTATATAGCTATTTTAAAGCCCTTATAGAAACCCTATGTCATTTTCAACATAAGAAATTATGATAAGCTCTTTTTCTCTAACGAGAAAAATGTAAATGTGAAACACAAAAATGAGAAACGTAATTTATTCTCTCATGACTCATCTAGTCATCTATGAAATAGATACTGTAAACTGTACAGTAAAATTGATGATAATTGATATGAATAATTTATCTAAATGATGATGGTGAGACATCTTCAGCCGCTGGCCTATTTGTGATGGTCTCTCTGCTCTGTATGTGCCTCAGTGTCTCATCCCCCAGACTCATCCCCCAGACTCTCATCCCCCAGGCTCCACCACTTCTTTTTGCAATCAATGGATTTATCCTCTTCCATTTGGTTTCATTTCATTTTTCTCTTTCGTACAATGTCTTTCATCTGGTTCCTTTATAACATTGTATGAAATTACTGTTATTGAATTGCCAATCGTCACCTTCACCTTCTTAAAATAATGGCTTAGGTCATGTTTTTTGCGAAAAACGGAATAAACTGAACCAAATCTAGAATAGTACATAGATATTTAGGCAAAACTGAATTTTCCTCAAAAGTGACTTAAGCCGTTATTTTAAGAAGGTGACATCAATGCTGGTCATCCAACGGTCCCTCCGGCCAATCACGATCCCTCAGGGACTTTGCACATGCGTCATCTACTGGACAGATCACGATGGTCACCACACAATGGCGGACAAGGTAATGTCTGGCTCCACCAACGTCTGTTGGCCTGGTTTTACTTGGATTACTGGAATCCATGGGTGTGCAAAGATAGACTGTGTCGTGACCTGCCGTGGTCCAGTGGTCCAGTGGTCTAGCACCGCGGTCTACAGTGCACACATATGCCCATGTCGGCATGGGTTCAAATCCGGCCCCATGCCCTGCTGACATGCCCTCTTTCCTGGCTGTCTTCACTGTATCTGTCTAATAAAAATGAAAAATATGAGTGGGACTGCCCCACTCAGAAAAAGGAAGAAAAATTCTGGACAATTCCAAGCATTAGGAACACACAAAGTAGGTTGAATTGCAAACTGACCAAAACACGTTTCTAGTGTGCTACAGGCAGACAGACAAACAGAAAGTCAGAGTGATAGATAGACAGGTTGATAGATTAATTAGCTTCAAACAAATCTTGCATTGTTTCCTTGGTTACCACAGCCCAGGGGGGGGGGGGGGGGCTCCTCAACACTTGTTACAGTAAACACTCACACAGAAACAAAGGCTCACCTGCCAACGAGGGCACAACCCTTTGGTCAGACAGGACATTTATTACATACAACACATCTGGTCCTGCTTCACAGCTCCGTCTCAGAACCCAGCAGCCATCCCATCACTTATTCATCGTCCAATGAAACAACACGTATCCGTTTACTGGCACTGTTGTGGGGGTTTGCACCCAAGCCTACTAGATTTTTCATGTGCTTCTATGATTGTTACAAGTGAAAATGTAGGTGTGAGGCATTGAGAGGACTAGAATTCAAGAAATTGCCAGTTACACACACAAACAACTGAATTGACATCTGCTTGCAAAATGGGTTTCTGTAGCCAATGTTGACTCTTTAAAATACATCTTTAAAATATTTTCATATTCATAGTACCGTATGTAGAACATGGTGTGTATGCGGATAAATAGATATTAACAGACCTTAACTGTCCCTCTTGAGACATCTACTTCCACTCTACCCCCCGGTACAGTTTCTCTACTCTTTAAAAAACTTAATTTAAAAATCGTCCACACCAATGACCCCTGGCCCGAGCTAGATTACTTTTCCCAGCTATGGCTAGTGGATAGATGATTCTCTTACTTAGTCAAATGTATTTGTTGTAAGTCAGCTAAATGCCAAAAATGTAAATATGTATATAGTAAAGACATAGTTTTCTACAAAGAAAGTTGGAAT
>NC_137689.1:5428542-5438542 GCF_963989245.1 Nansenia antarctica | reverse complement strand
CAGACAGTCAGCCAGTCAGTCAGTCAGTCAGTCAGTCAGCCAGTCAGTCAGTCAGTCAGCTAGCTAGCTAGCCAGTCAGTCAGTCAGCCAGTCAGCCAGTCAGTCAGCCAGTCAGTCAGTCAGCCAGTCAGCCAGTCAGTCAGTCAGCCAGACAGTCTACTGGTTCAGTCAGTCAGCCAGACAGTCTACTGGTGCAGTCAGTCAGCCAGCCAATCAGCCAGCCAGTCAGCCAGTCAGTCAGTGAGTCTGTCAGTCAGCCAGTCAGTCAGTCAGTCAGCCAGTCAGCCAGCCAGTCAGCCAGTCAGTCAGTCAGTCAGCCAGTCAGTCAGTCAGCCAGTCAGTCAGTCAGTCAGTCAGCCAGCCGGTCAGTCAGCCAGCCAGTCAGTCAGTCAGTCAGTCAGCCAGTCAGTCAGTCAGCCAGTCAGCCAGCCAGTCAGTCAGTCAGCCAGCCGGTCAGTCAGCCAGCCAGTCAGCCAGTCAGTCAGCCAGCCAGTCAATCAGTCAGTCAGTCAGTCAGTCTGTGCATCTGTCCCGTTGGAAGTTGTTAGGGGATACCTGGAATAGATGAAACACAAATTCGTATCAGAAACTACAATAAACTGTAATCCATTACAATACCAAGATATAAAGGTGCTCCGAAACTATTTAGGTCAACGTATTCTAAGTGAAATGGAATACAGGAAATGGGGAGTATGCATTGAGCAGTGCTCCTCTCACAAGGAGCTGATTGTACTTCCACCCTCCCTCTGCATCAACCACACCAATCCATCCCCTCGACCCCTCCTTCCCCCGACCCCTTCTCTCTGTGTGTGTGTGTGTGTGTGTGTGTGTGTGTGTGTCTGTGTGTCTGTGTCTGTGTGTCTGTTTGGTGTATGGTCACTCCTACTGATGAATGTCTTAAGGTTACCAGGTGAGCACAAACAGTGTGATTGATTGAGGAAACAAGTGTCACTGACTTTGATGAACGTCCAGGCCACACTCACCGATTTAAGATATAAACTCGGGGGCTTTCATCAGACAATTCACCTGATGCACTGGGAAAAAAGCTCACCTAATCTAGTCGGCGTTGTAGGCTTTCTTGAGGAGAGCCATCACAGTGAATGAGAAGGCCGCGGACCGACGCTTTAACGTGGGAAATAAATGTGAGCCTTCTGTGTAAATGGAGCGATGGAGGGGAAATGAAGTGAGGAGACAGGGGCATTGAATAACGTGATTACACACCACAATGTGTGTCTATCTGTCTGTCTGGGGTCTGGGGAGAGACTGTCTGCCCCTCCCTCCCCTTCCTGCCTCTGCAGGTTTGTAACAATATACTTTTGACCAAACATTTAGCTTTGTTCTCCTTATAAATGGATCTACTGTGCTGTGGTGTGTGTGTGTGTGTGTGTGTGTGTGTGTGTGTGTGTGTGTGTGTGTGTGTGTGTGTGTGTGTGTCGGTGTGTGTGTGTGTCGGTGTGTGTGTGTGTGTCGGTGTGTGTGTGTGTCGGTGTGTGTGTGTGTGTGTGTGTGTGTGTGTGTGTCGGTGTGTGTGTGGGTGTGTGTGTGTGTGTGTGTGTGCGTGTGTGTGTGTGTGAGTGTGTGTGTGTGTGTGTGTGTGTGTGTGAAGAGAGAGAGAGAGAGAGAGAGAGAGAGAGAGACTGTGAGAGACAGAAAGAGAGCTAGATAGAGACACAGAGAGAGTGAGAGTGCGTGTTTTTAAGAGATTCGTGATACAGTGGGAGTGTCCTACTTGTTTGGAGACCAACAATAAAGACCTGATCACACACAAGTGAAAAGAAGCCACAGGCGTGTTCCTACCCATTGTGTGCTTTTGATAAAGGTGTATTTGCTCTATAAGGCGTATTTTCTTTCATCAACGGGGGTATCTTAGGTAACACATTTAGTTTGAGAGTTCAGTTCACCCACAGGAAACCGCTCTGTGCACTCTCTGTGATTTTCGCGATCCCTTTGTGATTTCATTATGCAGATGTGTGTGAGCTCTTTTTCCCGTCGCAATGATTGTGATAGCTGCATGACCGAGCACACTGTGACACATAAAACCCCCAGACAGCCATACATCTATGTAACATCCAGTCCTTGTAGTGGAATCCGTTCATACTTGCAGTATACAGAGTAGATTGTCCTACAAAGACACTTAGATTTAGATTTAGTAATCTAAAAATGTATTAGACCCCTATACTTTCTTTTATTTCTTTATTTGTTTCTTTTTATGTTACTACTCAATCTTTTCAGTTTGTAAAGCGTCTTTGAGTGTCTAGAAAAGCGCTATATATGTCTAATGTATTATTATTATTATTATTATTATTATTATTATTATTATTATTATTATACAATCACTAGCTAGACCACATGGCTCCACCTCCGCAGATCCAGTGTTCAGGAGGCTATTCCACTAACGTTGATTAGTATATCGCCGATTAGAATATTATCGCCGATTAGAAGATAATCTCGCTTAGTGGAACAGGCCCCCCAGGACAAGCTGCTGATGTTTCCCTCTAGTCTATTTTAAAGGCTCATCATCACACCTGTGGAGACTCAACTACTGACTTCCTCTGTGACGCTGAGCCCATGTCTGTCGGTACTCATCCATAATGATGTTCACAGCACTACTACCTGCTGTTACCACCCACACTTTTATACTCATTCAAATTAACTATATAAGATGTTTTTTTCGTGATAAATGACATGACACTTGTCTTTTATCCAAGGATTTGATGCTAAACAACATGGAAAGTTAACTGATCTGAAAATGATGACATGTTTGCAATAGAGGCATGGAAGATTGGGTAAAGATATTGGGAGAGTAGTAGGAGAGAAGAGTACAAACAGAGAGAATAGCCCAGGGGTCACATACCTGAGTCACAATCCCACTCCTTGTCTTAGCTGCTCTCTCTTTCTCTCTCTCTCTCTCTCTCTCTCTCTCTGTCTTTTTTTGTCTTCCCTATTTTCTCCCCCCCTCTCTCTCTCTCTCTCTCTCTCTCTCTCTCTCTCTCTCTCTCTCTCTCTCTCTCATTCCCCCTCTCTCATCATCACTCTCTCTGTTCAAAGTCTGCTCCAGAGAAAGTGGTACAGTACTCTGGACCAGACGCTGATTGGTTGCCTGAGAGGAGGCGTGGTCAGATTCCCCTATGCGTTCCCAAAGGCTTCCAATTACACTATACTTTTATAATACTTTAATAAGACTTTTTTCTTTTTCTCAAACATATTGCAGTCCCAGTTCTATTGAAGTGAAAGCTCTTTGAATGTTTTATTTTATTTTTTATTTTTTTACAGAAACATCTTAATGGACAGTTCCTACAAATTAAAGTTACGAAGTAACGAAAAAGCATGTCTCCTCCATACATTATCTAATTAATTTAGATTTATCAATGTGTATGCATCTGAAACAGTCTTAAAACGACCATATACAAATGGAGAGAGAGAGAGAGAGAGAGAGAGAGAGACAGACAGAGAGAGAGAGACAGAGAGAGAGAGAGAGACACAGAGAGAGAGAGAGAGAGAGAGAGAGACAGAGAGAGAGAGAGAGAGAGAGAGAGAGAGAAAGAGAGAGAGAGAGACAGAGAGAGAGAGAGAGAGAATGTATTCATCTTTCCAGCACCACTGTTATAATTAAGGGTGTAATAAAAGAGTCATGTTCTCAGTAGTAAATCCTAGAAAGAAAAGGTAAAACAAACACACAACAATATTCTGGATAAGAACAAAGACAAATGACAAGCAAGGACAGAGGGAAGCAGTTCATCAGAAGTGGGTAAAATGACGAATCAGCTCTTCACTTGTACTGTACATCAGGTACAGAATGGCCTCATCAGGTGAAGGGTTTGACACTATAGCAGAGAGTCACCATGGTTACAGTACAGGCAGTGTTAACACCACAGAACTGAAAGCCAGCACAAGGGATGATCTCTCTTCCTCCTCTTTAAGAGAGAGTTGTGGTTTTACATTGTCTTGCACAGTATTGTGTTGGCTAGCTTACATGCAATACTGAAAGTAAAAACTGTAATGCTCGTACAACTGTACTTAAGTGTATAACCACTCATTATTTTGTGTGTGTGAGCATAACAATCAGTCTTAACATGCTAATCTATGTACTTTTTTCCACTCTTGAAAACGCTACACTGTCAATTGCCCAACTATCAAAACATTTGGTTCACTGATTTACTTACTGTATGTCTATTTGTGACTTTAGGAAACAACTTGGATTATGAATATTGAATGGCCAATAAAATAAACCTTAAACATTTAAAACAAGTCACCAGCATGACTTTTAGCTTCTTTGTATATAACATATATAAAGAATAACCATATAGAAATGTATATACTACATTCGTTTTGCTGATCCAATGCTGCCCAGTGTTTTTAACATCACCCTGTTATGACTTTCAGTAAGAGGAGTGACATCTTGCCAGCTTCAAGCGTGCCCTTATGCTAATATGCTAATATGAGCATAATATCATTAAGAATCTGACAAAAAGGACTAACCAAAGGACTATACACTAACCAAAACTTGAAAGATAAACAAACCATAGTTTGTCGAACCTTATTATTAGATAAATCCACCAAGACGTTTTTATTTTTTAAAGAGTTTATTTCTGCCCAAAAAATGTACTTGAATGCCCTTAAACAACTCATACAATGTCTTTTAGCTTTCTAATCTAATCATCTTTAATATATTTACCACTATTATAACATGCGCTAAGAAAAAGCAGTGGACAAGCAATATTTGGTTTGTTAGACCATGTATGGACTCATTTAGATTTCCAGACGCATAGATTAGTTTGGGTTCATCCCTTGGAAGCCGTGTTGGTTCAGTACTTCTCGGGGAGACCTTTGGGTCTGTAGACGTTGGGGTCTCCTCCTTCACGTCCATGGCGATTAGCCACCTGGTCAGCCTCAGAGTCTTCGTGGCCCCTCCCCATGGCTTCCTGCACCATCTCCCGTCCATCACTGACAGAGGACAGGAACGTTCTGGATGTTACATCACTAGACCACCATACTGCACATCAACAATGACACACACACATCCACGATACAGAACGCCTGTACTCTGATCAGACTCTTAGTTGAAAACAATGAGAGCAATGCTTCTAAATCTGAAGCAGAAAGGAGAAACCTTTCCTCAAAGTCCTCAATTCATTTTTTCAACTGAACGCCGTTACGAGCACAGCTGGCAGATGCTGATTCTGTTGGCAACACAATGTCTGGTCAGATATGTGGGTGTGAAGCCCTCGCCTGATCACCCTGGCTGCCCACCTGCCCCCTGGTCTTCTCACCTGATCACTCTCCTGCCCACCTCCCCCCTGGTCCTCTCCTGCCCACCTCCCCCCTGGTCCTCTCCTGCCCACCTCCCCCCCTGGTCCTCTCCTGCCCACCTCCCCCCTGGTCCTCTCACCTGATCACTCTCCTGCCCACCTCCCCCCTGGCCCTCTCACCTGATCACTCTGGCTGCCCACCTCCCCCCTGGTCCTCTGCTGGCAGCGTCGGCGTTGCCCCGGGCGTGGAAGTACTTGTCTGAGTTTCTCCATTTGGAATCCTTCATGTCATCATATGCGCGCCACATGTCTCTAGCTCCTGTATATAGGGGATGAGGATGAAGATGTTCAGCCGATGGCGGCACAAAGTTATTGTGCAGTAAACATTATATTTGAGCAAGCCTCAGGGGTTGAAAATGTCTTCAAAATCATTCTCTTCAGATATGCTTCATTCTATAATCAGAAACTTGTTTCAAGGACAGTCACAGTAATATACGTCATCTGTATACAATGTTGGAAAGTGTAGAAAGTGTAGAAAGTGACCTCCAAAAGCTTGTCCAGGAAAGCGGTACCACTGTGCGTGGGCCCCCACAACAACAGTTAGAACAAGCCCAGCGAGAAGTAGCTTCATTTCTGTAGGGGTCTGGACAAGACATGGAAAGAGAGAGAGAGAGAGAGAGAGAGAGAGAGAGAGAGAGAGAGAGAGAGAGAGAGAGAGAGAGAGAGAGAGAGAGAGAGAGAGAGAGAGACAAACAATGAGTTGCAGACATTAACAGAGCAAATAATAACAATTCCTCCAATGTAAAACTACTCCACCATGCTAGAGCCATCTCTTACCTTAGAGAACCTCAGTTAGTCAGAAACTCAGAAGAAAGATTGGTGTTAATGTGTTGTGTCTGCAGCATATTCTTATACTTCACCAGAGTGGGCTGGGCCAGCTGTTTCCCAAGGATGGAATCTCCTGATCACAACATTTGGGGTTGGAAAGACATAAGGTTTGGCAAAGTAACACTTCAGTACATTTCCCAATTGTGCAACACCTGCTTAAAATTGGAACAAAATGTGCCATGCCAGTAATATGGCGTTATCTCATGTTGTGTCCTACTCCAGACTGCCACTAGAGGGGGTGTCTTAGCTGCTCTCTCATTCACTCTCTCTCTCTCTCTCTCTCTCTCTCTTTTTTCTTCCCTATTTTCTCCCTATCTCTCTCTATCTCTCTCTCTCTCTCTCTCTCTCTCATTCCCCCTCTCTCATCATCATCACTCTCTCTGTTCAAAGTCTGCTCCAGAGAAAGTGGTACAGTACTCTGGACCAGACGCTGATTGGTTGCCTGAGAGGAGGCGTGGTCAGATTCCTCTCTGCTTCCCAAAGGCTTCCAATTACACTATACTTTTATAATACTTTTATAATACTTTTTTTTTTCTTCTCAAACATAATTGCAGTCCCAGTTCTATTGAAGTGAAAGCTCTTTGAATGTTTTATTTTAGTTTTTAGTTTTTTACAGAAACATCTTAATGGACAGTTCCTACAAATTAAAGTTACGAAGTAACGAAAAAGCATGGCTCCTCCTTACATTATCTAATTAATTTAGATTTATCAATGTGTATGCATCTGAAACAGTCTTAAAATTACCATATACAAATGGAGAGAGAGAGAGAGAGAGTGAGTGAGAGAGAGAGAGAGACAGCGAGAGAGAGAGAGACAGAGAGCGAGAGAGAGAGACAGAGAGAGAGAGAGAGAGAGAGAGAGACAGGAGAGAGAGAGAGAGAGAGAGAGAGAGAGAGAGAGAGAGAGAGAGAGAGAGAGAATGTATTCATCTTTCCAGCACCACTGTTATAATTAAGGGTGTAATAAAAGAGTCATGTTCTCAGTAGTAAATCCTAGAAAGAAAAGGTG
Organism: Nansenia antarctica; assembly: GCF_963989245.1. Taxonomy (NCBI): domain Eukaryota; kingdom Metazoa; phylum Chordata; class Actinopteri; order Argentiniformes; family Microstomatidae; genus Nansenia; species Nansenia antarctica. The sequence goes on along the minus strand of NC_137689.1, from coordinate 5,431,397 downwards.
AAACACACACAACAATATTCTGGATAAGAACAAAGATAATGACAAGCAAGGACAGGCGAGGAGAGCAGTTCATCAGAAGTGGGTAAAATGATGAATCAGCTCTTCACTTGTACTGTACATCAGGTACAGAATGACCTCATCTCATTGACCTCACCTCATTTCGGAGTCCCCAAAACCATCTTCAACCTAAATAATATTCAGAAAGATGTAATATCATTCTCTTCTCTCATAGCTCGGAGAAGAATCCTTTTATATTGGAAGTCCACTAGCCCCCCAACAATCAACTCATGGATAGAGGACATGATGAAATGTATAAAACTGGAAAAAAATAAATTTACACTTAGGGGTTCCTCTGGGAACTTTATTGCCAGGTGGCAACCATTGTTGTCACATATAGACAACATGTCTGAACTTCCAGAGTACATTTTTCTTTCTACACTCTGTTTTCCTGTAATTATCAATTATTATTTTATTTTTTACATTTTTGCTCTCACCAACTCATTTTCATTTTTAGACCCCTCTGAGCAATCTTTTCTCTTTTTTCTTCTTTCTTTTTTTCTTTCCTTCTTTCGTTTTCTCTTTTTCTTTTTTTTCTTTTTTTCTTCCTGTCTTTACCCCGCAAACCTTATTTATTTATTATCTTTTCGCTACTACATGATTATTACTATAACTACTGGTAATAACTTACTAGTCTGAACCTGTACAATTATTACACCCCTTTTCAAAAATGTATTTGAAAGAAGGTATTTAGACTATAATTTGTCTTCGAATAATGTGATATGCTTGCATTGTATGTACTTGTGTGTAAAGAAAATAATAAAAAATCTATTTAAAAAAAGAAAAGAAAAAAGAATGACCTCATCAGGTGAAGGGTTTGACACTATAGCAGAGAGTCACCATGGTTACAATACAGGCAGCGTTAACGCCACAGAACTGAAAGCCAGCACAAGGGATGATCTCTCTTCCTCCTCTTTAAGAGAGAGTTGTGGTTTTACATTGTCTTGCACAGTATGTGTTGGCTAGCTTACATGCAATACTGAAAGTAAAAACTGTAATGCTTGTACAACTGTACTTAATTGTATAACCATTCATTATGTTATAGACAACACTTGTGTGTGTGTGTGAGCATAACCATCAGTCTTAAAATGCTAATCTATGTACTTTTTTCCACTCTTGAAAACACTACACTGTCAATTGCCCAACTATCAAAACATTTGGTTCACTGATTTCCTTACTGTATGTCTATTGGTGACATTAGGAAACAACTTGGATTATGAATATTGAATGGCCAGTAAAATAAACCTTAAACATTTAAAACAAGTCACCTGCATGACTTTTAGCTTCTTTGTATATAACATATATAAAGAATAACCATATAGAAATGTATATACTACATTCTGTTTGCTAATGTAATGTTGCCCAGTGTTTTTAACATCACCCTGTTATGACTTTCAGTAAGAGGAGTGACATCTTGCCAGCTTCAAGCGGGCCCTTATGCTAATATGCTAATATGAGCATAATATCATTAAGAATCTGACAAAAAGGACTAACCAAAGGACTATACACTTTGTATTTGTAACCAAAACTTGAAAGATAAACAAACCATAGTTTGTCGAACCTTATTATTAGATAAATCCACCAAGACGTTTTTATTTTTTAAAGGGTTTATTTCTGCCCAAAAAATGTACTTGAATGCCCTTAAACAACTCATACAATGTCTGTTAGCTTTCTAATCTAATCATCTTTAATATATTTACCACTACTATCATGCACTAAGAAAAAGCAGAGGACAAGCAATATTTGGTTTGTTAGACCATGGATGGACTCATTTAGATTTCCAGATGCATAGATTAGTTTGGGTTCATCCCTTGGAAGCCGTGTTGGTTCAGTACTTCTCGGGGAGACCTTTGGGTCTGTAGACGTTGGGGTCTCCTCCTTCACGTCCATGGCGATTAGCCACCTGGTCAGCCTCAGAGTCTTCGTGGCCCCTCCCCATGGCTTCCTGCACCATCTCCCGTCCATCACTGACAGAGGACAGGAACGTTCTGGATGTTACATCACTAGACCACCATACTGCACATCAACAATGACACACACACATCCACGATACAGAACGCCTGTACTCTGATCAGACTCTTAGTTGAAAACAATGAGAGCAATGCTTCTAAATCTGAAGCAGAAAGGAGAAACCTTTCCTCAAAGTCCTCAATTCATTTTTTCAACTGAACGCCGTTACGAGCACAGCTGGCAGATGCTGATTCTGTTGGCAACACAATGTCTGGTCAGATATGTGGGTGTGAAGCCCTCGCCTGATCACTCTGGCTGCCCACCTGCCCCCTGGTCTTCTCACCTGATCACTCTCCTGCCCACCTCCCCCCTGGTCCTCTCACCTGATCACTCTCCTGCCCACCTCCCCCCTGGTCCTCTCCTGCCCACCTCCCCCCTGGTCCTCTCCTGCCCACCTCCCCCCTGGTCCTCTCCTGCCCACCTCCCCCCTGGTCCTCTCCTGCCCACCTCCCCCCTGGTCCTCTCCTGCCCACCTCCCCCCTGGTCCTCTCACCTGATCACTCTCCTGCCCACCTCCCCCCTGGTCCTCTCACCTGATCACTCTCCTGCCCACCTCCCCCCTGGTCTTCTCACCTGATCACTCTGGCTGCCCACTTCCCCCCTGGTCCTCTGCTGGCAGCGTCGGCGTTGCCCCGGGCGTGGAAGTACTTGTCTGAGTTTCTCCATTTGGAATCCTTCATGTCATCATATGCGCGCCACATGTCTCTAGCTCCTGTATATAGGGGATGAGGATGAAGATGTTCAGCCGATGGCGGCACAAAGTTATTGTGCAGTAAACATTATATTTG
>NC_137689.1:5348542-5421042 GCF_963989245.1 Nansenia antarctica | reverse complement strand
TATTTTTTAAAGAGTTTATTTCTGCCCAAAAAATGTACTTGAATGCCCTTAAACAACTCATACAATGTCTTTTAGCTTTCTAATCTAATCATCTTTAATATATTTACCACTATTATAACATGCGCTAAGAAAAAGCAGTGGACAAGCAATATTTGGTTTGTTAGACCATGTATGGACTCATTTAGATTTCCAGACGCATAGATTAGTTTGGGTTCATCCCTTGGAAGCCGTGTTGGTTCAGTACTTCTCGGGGAGACCTTTGGGTCTGTAGACGTTGGGGTCTCCTCCTTCACGTCCATGGCGATTAGCCACCTGGTCAGCCTCAGAGTCTTCGTGGCCCCTCCCCATGGCTTCCTGCACCATCTCCCGTCCATCACTGACAGAGGGACAGGAACGTTCTGGATGTTACATCACTAGACCACCATACTGCACATCAACAATGACACACACACATCACGATACAGAACGCCTGTACTCTGATCAGACTCTTAGTTGAAAACAATGAGAGCAATGCTTCTAAATCTGAAGCAGAAAGGAGAACCTTTCCTCAAAGTCCTCAATTCATTTTTTCAACTGAACGCCGTTACGAGCACAGCTGGCAGATGCTGATTCTGTTGGCAACACAATGTCTGGGTCAGATATGTGGGTGTGAAGCCCTCGCCTGATCACCCTGGCTGCCCACCTGCCCCCTGGTCTTCTCACCTGATCACTCTCCTGCCCACCTCCCCCCTGGTCCTCTCACCTGATCACTCTCCTGCCCACCTCACCCCTGGTCCCTCTCCTGCCCACCTCCCCCCTGGTCCTCTCCTGCCCACCTCCCCCCCTGGTCCTCTCCTGCCCACCTCCCCCCTGGTCCTCTCACCTGATCACTCTCCTGCCCACCTCCCCCCTGGCCCTCTCACCTGATCACTCTGGCTGCCCACCTCCCCCCTGGTCCTCTGCTGGCAGCGTCGTGGCGTTGCCCCGGGCGTGGAAGTACTTGTCTGAGTTTCTCCATTTGGAATCCTTCATGTCATCATATGCGCGCCACATGTCTCTAGCTCCTGTATATAGGGGATGAGGATGAAGATGTTCAGCCGATGGCGGCACAAAGTTATTGCGCAGTAAACATTATATTTGAGCAAGCCTCAGGGGTTGAAAATGTCTTCAAAATCATTCTCTTCAGATATGCTTCATTCTATAATCAGAAACTTGTTTCAAGGACAGTCACAGTAATATACGTCATCTGTATACAATGTTGGAAAGTGTAGAAAGTGTAGAAAGTGACTCCAAAAGCTTGTCCAGGAAAGCGAGGTACCATCTGTGCGTGGGCCCCCCACAACAACAGTTAGAACAAGCCCAGCGAGAAGTAGCTTCATTTCTGCAGGGGTCTGGACAAGACATGGAAAGAGAGAGAGAGAGAGAGAGATGAGAGAGAGAGAGAGAGAGAGGAGAGAGAGAGAGAGAGAGAGAGAGAGACAAACAATGAGTTGCAGACATTAACAGAGCAAATAATAACAATTCCTCCAATGTAAAACTACTCCACCATGCTAGAGCCATCTCTTACCTTAGAGAACCTCAGTTAGTCAGAAACTCAGAAGAAAGATTGGTGTTAATGTGTTGTGTCTGCAGCATATTCTTATACTTCACCAGAGTGGGCTGGGCCAGCTGTTTCCCAAGGATGGAATCTCCTGATCACAACATTTGGGGTTGGAAAGACATAAGGTTTGGCAAAGTAACACTTCAGTACATTTCCCAATTGTGCAAACACCTGCTTAAAATTGAACAAAATGTGCCATGCCAGTAATATGGCGTTATCATCATGTTGTGTCCTACTCCAGACTGCCACTAGAGGGGGGTGTCTTAGCTGCTCTCTCATTCACTTCTCTCTCTCTCTCTCTCCTCTCTCTCTCTCTCTCTCTCTTTTTTCTTCCCTATTTTCTCCCTATCTCTCTCTATCTCTCTCTCTCTCTCATTCCCCCTCTCTCATCATCATCACTCTCTCTGTTCAAAGTCTGCTCCAGAGAAAGTGGTACAGTACTCTGGACCAGACGCTGATTGGTTGCCTGAGAGGAGGCGTGGTCAGATTCCTCTCTGCTTCCAAAGGCTTCCAATTACACTATACTTTTATAATACTTTTATAATACTTTTTTTTTTCTTCTCAAACATAATTGCAGTCCCAGTTCTATTGAAGTGAAAGCTCTTTGAATGTTTTATTTTAGTTTTTAGTTTTTTACAGAAACATCTTAATGGACAGTTCCTACAAATTAAAGTTACGAAGTAACGAAAAAGCATGGCTCCTCCTTACATTATCTAATTAATTTAGATTTATCAATGTGTATGCATCTGAAACAGTCTTAAAATTACCATATACAAATGGAGAGAGAGAGAGAGAGTGAGTGAGAGAGAGAGAGAGAGACAGCGAGAGAGAGAGAGACAGAGAGAGAGAGAGAGAGAGAGAGAGAGAGAGAGACAGAGAGAGAGAGAGAGAGAGAGAGAGAGAGAGAGAGAGAGAGAGAGAGAGAGAGAGAGAGAGAGAGAATGTATTCATCTTTCCAGCACACCACTGTTATAATTAAGGGTGTAATAAAAGAGTCATGTTCTCAGTAGTAAATCCTAGAAAGAAAAGGTGAAACACACACAACAATATTCTGGATAAGAACAAAGATAATGACAAGCAAGGACAGGCGAGGAGAGCAGTTCATCAGAAGTGGGTAAAATGATGAATCAGCTCTTCACTTGTACTGTACATCAGGTACAGAATGACCTCATCTCATTGACCTCACCTCATTTCGGAGTCCCCAAAACCATCTTCAACCTAAATAATATTCAGAAAGATGTAATATCATTCTCTTCTCTCATAGCTCGGAGAAGAATCCTTTTATATTGGAAGTCCACTAGCCCCCCAACAATCAACTCATGGATAGAGGACATGATGAAATGTATAAAACTGGAAAAAAAATAAATTTACACTTAGGGGTTCCTCTGGGAACTTTATTGCCAGGTGGCAACCATTGTTGTCACATATAGACAACATGTCTGAACTTCCAGAGTACATTTTTTCTTTCTACACTCTGTTTTCCTGTAATTATCAATTATTATTTTATTTTTTACATTTTTGCTCTCACCAACTCATTTTCATTTTTAGACCCCTCTGAGCAATCTTTTCTCTTTTTTCTTCTTTCTTTTTTTCTTTCCTTCTTTCGTTTTCTCTTTTTCTTTTTTTTCTTTTCTTTTCTTTTTTTCTTCCTGTCTTTACCCCGCAAACCTTATTTATTTATTATCTTTTCGCTACTACATGATTATTACTATAACTACTGGTAATAACTTACTAGTCTGAACCTGTACAATTATTACACCCCTTTTCAAAAATGTATTTGAAAGAAGGTATTTAGACTATAATTTGTCTTCGAATAATGTGATATGCTTGCATTGTATGTACTTGTGTGTAAAGAAAATAATAAAAAATCTATTTAAAAAAAGAAAAGAAAAAAGAATGACCTCATCAGGTGAAGGGTTTTGACACTATAGCAGAGAGTCACCATGGTTACAGTACAGGCAGCGTTAACGCCACAGAACTGAAAGCCAGCACAAGGGATGATCTCTCTTCCTCCTCTTTAAGAGAGAGTTGTGGTTTTACATTGTCTTGCACAGTAGTGTTGGCTAGCTTACATGCAATACTGAAAGTAAAAACTGTAATGCTTGTACAACTGTACTTAATTGTATAACCATTCATTATGTTATAGACAACACTTGTGTGTGTGAGCATAACCATCAGTCTTAAAATGCTAATCTATGTACTTTTTTTCCACTCTTGAAAACACTACACTGTCAATTGCCCAACTATCAAAACATTTGGTTCACTGATTTACTTACTGTATGTCTATTGGTGACATTAGGAAACAACTTGGATTATGAATATTGAATGGCCAATAAAATAAACCTTAAACATTAAAACAAGTCACCAGCATGACTTTTAGCTTCTTTGTATATAACATATATAAAGAATAAACCATATAGAAATGTATATACTACATTCGTTTTGCTGATCCAATGCTGCCCAGTGTTTTTAACATCACCCTGTTATGACTTTCAGTAAGAGGAGTGACATCTTGCCAGCTTCAAGCGGGGCCCTTATGCTAATATGCTAATATGAGCATATATCATTAAGAATCTGACAAAAAGGACTAACCAAAGGACTATACACTTTGTATTTGTAACCAAAACTTGAAAGATAAACAAACCATAGTTTGTCGAACCTTATTATTAGATAAATCCACCAAGACGTTTTTATTTTTTAAAGGGTTTATTTCTGCCCAAAAAATGTACTTGAATGCCCTTAAACAACTCATACAATGTCTGTTAGCTTTCTAATCTAATCATCTTTAATATATTTACCACTACTATCATGCACTAAGAAAAAGCAGAGGACAAGCAATATTTGGTTTGTTAGACCATGGATGGACTCATTTAGATTTCCAGATGCATAGATTAGTTTGGGTTCATCCCTTGGAAGCCGTGTTGGTTCAGTACTTCTCGGGGAGACCTTTGGGTCTGTAGACGTTGGGGTCTCCTCCTTCACGTCCATGGCGATTAGCCACCTGGTCAGCCTCAGAGTCTTCGTGGCCCCTCCCCATGGCTTCCTGCACCATCTCCCGTCCATCACTGACAGAGGACAGGAACGTTCTGGATGTTACATCACTAGACCACCATACTGCACATCAACAATGACACACACACATCCACGATACAGAACGCCTGTACTCTGATCAGACTCTTAGTTGAAAACAATGAGAGCAATGCTTCTAAATCTGAAGCAGAAAGGAGAAACCTTTCCTCAAAGTCCTCAATTCATTTTTTCAACTGAACGCCGTTACGAGCACAGCTGGCAGATGCTGATTCTGTTGGCAACACAATGTCTGGTCAGATATGTGGGTGTGAAGCCCTCGCCTGATCACTCTGGCTGCCCACCTGCCCCCTGGTCTTCTCACCTGATCACTCTCCTGCCCACCTCCCCCCTGGTCCTCTCAACTGATCACTCTCCTGCCCACCTCCCCCCTGGTCCTCTCCTGCCCACCTCCCCCCTGGTCCTCTCCTGCCCACCTCCCCCCCTGGTCCTCTCCTGCCCACCTCCCCCCTGGTCCTCTCCTGCCCACCTCCCCCCTGGTCCTCTCCTGCCCACCTCCCCCCTGGTCCTCTCACCTGATCACTCTCCTGCCCACCTCCCCCCTGGTCTTCTCACCTGATCACTCTGGCTGCCCACCTCCCCCCTGGTCCTCTGCTGGCAGCGTCGGCGTTGCCCCGGGCGTGGAAGTACTTGTCTGAGTTTCTCCATTTGGAATCCTTCATGTCATCATATGCGCGCCACATGTCTCTAGCTCCTGTATATAGGGGATGAGGATGAAGATGTTCAGCCGATGGCGGCACAAAGTTATTGTGCAGTAAACATTATATTTGAGCAAGCCTCAGGGGTTGAAAATGTCTTCAAAATCATTCTCTTCAGATATGCTTCATTCTATAATCAGAAACTTGTTTCAAGGACAGTAATATACGTCATCTGTATACAATGTTGGAAAGTGTAGAAAGTGTAGAAAGTGACCTCCAATAGCTTCTCCAGGAAAGCGGTACCACTGTGCGTGGGCCCCCACAACAACAGTTAGAACAAGCCCAGCGATAAGTAGCTTCATGTCTGCAGGGGTCTGGACAAGACATGGAAAGAGAGAGAGAGAGAGAGAGAGAGAGAGAGAGAGAGAGAGAGAGAGAGAGAGAGAGAGAGAGAGAGAGAGAGAGAGAGAGAGAGAGAGAGAGAGAGAGACAAACAATGAGTTGCAGACATTAACAGAGCAAATAATAACAATTCCTCCAATGTAAAACTACTCCACCATGCTAGAGCCATCTCTTACCTTAGAGAACCTCAGTTAGTCAGAAACTCAGAAGAAAGATTGGTGTTAGTGTGTTCTCTGCGGCATATTCTTATACTTCACCAGAGTGGGCTGGGCCAGCTGTTTCCCACGGATGGAATCTCCTGATCACAACATTTGGGGTTGGAAGGACATAAGGTTTGGCAAAATAACACTTCAGTACATTTCACAATTGTGCAACACCTGCTTAAAATTGGAACAAAATGTGCCATGCCAGTAATATGGCGTTATCTCATGTTGTGTCCTACTCCAGACTGCCACTAAAGGGGGTGTCTTAGCTGCTCTCTCTTTCTCTCTCTCTCTCTGTCTTTTTTTTCTTCCCTATGTAGTATATTTTAATTACACACACACACATGCATGGTATATGGTATGGGCCTGTCCTACTGAGAATGGGGGCCCTTTGTTGTTGGAAATGGTTCACAAAATGGATGACCAAAGTGTATCTTAAAATGGTGGTTTATGACCTCCTGGCCTCTTCCCCTTTTTCACACCTTGACCATCTCTAGGTAATGTGATAGGACCATTGTCTGTGACTGTATTGTGACTGTATTTGCATACTATTGTTTATAAGTAAGGGTGTGGGCCCAAGGACAGCTCTCTTCTCTCTCTCACCTCTGGAACACGCAGCTCTCTGTCTCTGTCTCTGTCTCTCTTGTCCTCTCTTCTCTTCTCTCTCTCTCTCTGTTCCAGCACCTCTCTGATTCCAGCACAGCTCCTCTCTCTCTCTCTCTCTCTCTCTCTCTCTCTCTCTCTCTCTCTCTCTCTCTCTCTCTCTCTCTCTCTCTCTCTCTCTCTCTCTCTCTACCAGACCAGACCAGAATCCAGCTTTGATATCTGTATACTTTTGTACTTTAAATAAATAGTCTTGAACTCAGAATTGTTCTTTGATTCATAACCAACAAGAGAAATAAACAACACCTATTTTCTCCCTCTCTCTCATTCACTCTCTCTCTCTCTCTCTCTCTCTCTCTCTCTCTCTCTCTCTCTCTCTCTCTCTCTTTTCTTCCCTATTTTCTCTCTCTCTCTCTCTCTCTCTCTCTTTTCTTCCCTATTTTCTCTCTCATTCCCCCTCTCTCATCATCACTCTCTCTGTTCAAAGTCTGCTCCAGAGAAAGTGGTACAGCACTCTGGACCAGACGCTGATTGGTTGCCTGAGAGGAGGCGTGGTCAGATTCCTCTATGCGTTCCCAAAGGCTTCCAATTACACTATACTTTTATAATACTTTAATAAGACTTTTTTATTTTTCTCAAACATATTGCAGTCCCAGTTCTATTGAAGTGAAAGCTCTTTGAATGTTTTATTTTAGTTTTTAGTTTTTTACAGAAACATCTTAATGGACAGTTCCTACAAATTACAGTTACGAAGTAACGAAAAAGCATGGCTCCTCCTTACATTATCTAATTAATTTAGATTTATCAATGTGTATGCATCTGAAACAGTCTTAAAATGACCATATACAAATGGAGAGAGAGAGACAGAGAGAGAGAGAGAGAGAGAGAGAGAGAGAGAGAGAGACAGAGAGAGAGAGAGAGAGAGAGAGAGAGAGAGAGAGAGAGAGAGACAGAGAGAGAGAGAGAGAGAGAGAGAGAGACAGAGAGAGAGAGAGAGAGAGAGAGACAGAGAGAGAGAAAGAGAGAGAGAGAGAGAGAGAAAGAGAGAGAGAGAGAGACAGAGAGAGAGAGAGAGAATGTATTCATCTTTCCAGCACCACTGTTATAATTAAGGGTGTAATAAAAGAGTCATGTTCTCAGTAGTAAATCCTAGAAAGAAAAGGTAAAACAAACACACAACAATATTCTGGATAAGAACAAAGATAATGACAAGCAAGGACAGGCGAGGAGAGCAGTTCATCAGACGTGGGTAAGATGATGAATCAGCTCTTCACTTGTACTGTACATCAGGTACAGAATGACCTCATCTCATTGACCTCACCTCATTTCGGAGTCCCCAAAACCATCTTCAACCTAAATAATATTCAGAAAGATGTAATATCATTCTCTTCTCTCATAGCTCGGAGAAGAATCCGTTTATATTGGAAGTCCACTAGCCCCCCAACAATCAACTCATGGATAGAGGACATGATGAAATGTATAAAACTGGAAAAAAATAAATTTACACTTAGGGGTTCCTCTGGGAACTTTATTGCCAGGTGGCAACCATTGTTGTCACATATAGACAACATGTCTGAACTTCCAGAGTAAATGTTTCTTTCTACACTCTGTTTTCCTGTAATTATCAAATTTTTTATTTTTTTTTACATTTTTGCTCTCACCAACTCATTTTCATTTTTAAACCCCTCTGAGCAATCTTTTCTCTTTTTTCTTCTTTCTTTCTTTCTTTCCTTCTTTCGTTTTCTCTTTTTCTTTTTTTTCTTTTTTTCTTCCTGTCTTTACCCCGCAAACCTTGTTTATTTATTATCTTTTCGCTACTACATGATTATTACTATAACTACTGGTAATAACTTACTAGTCTGAACCTGTACATATATTACACCCCTTTTCAAAAATGTATTTGAAAGAAGGTATTTAGACTATAATTTGTCTTCGAATAATGTGATATGCTTGCATTGTATGTACTTATGTGTAAAGAAAATAATAAAAAATCTATATATTAAAAAAAAGAAAAGAAAAAAGAATGACCTCATCAGGTGAAGGGTTTGACACTATAGCAGAGAGTCACCATGGTTACAGTACAGGCAGCATTAACGCCACAGAACTGAAAGCCAGCACAAGGGATGATCTCTCTTCCTCCTCTTTAAGAGAGAGTTGTGGTTTTACATTGTCTTGCACAGTATGTGTTGGCTAGCTTACATGCAATACTGAAAGTAAAAACTGTAATGCTTGTACAACTGTACTTAATTGTATAACCACTCATTATTTTATAAACAACACTTTGTGTGTGTGTGTGAGCACACAGTCTTAAAATGCTAATCTATGTACTTTTTTCCACTCTTCAAAACGCTACACTGTCAATTGCCCAACTATCAAAAACATTTGGTTCACTGATTTCCTTACTGTATGTCTATTGGTGACATTAGGTAACAACTTGGATTATGAATATTGAATGGCCAATAAAATAAACCGTAAACATTTAAAACAAGTCACCAGCATGACTTTTAGCTTCTTTGTATATAACATATATATACAAAGAATAACCAAATGTATATACTACATTCTGTTTGCTGATCCAATGCTGCCCAGTGTTTTTAACATCACCCTGTTATGACTTTCAGTAAGAGGAGTGACATCTTGCCAGCTTCAAGCGGGCCCTTATGCTAATATGCTAATATGAGCATATATCATTAAGAATCTGACAAAAAGGACTAACCAAAGGACTATACACTTTGTATTTGTAACCAGAACTTGAAAGATAAACAAACCATAGTTTGTCGAACCTTATTATTAGATAAATCCACCAAGACGTTTTTATTTTTTAAAGAGTTTATTTCTGCCCAAAAAATGTACTTGAATGCCCTTAAACAACTCATACAATGTCTGTTAGCTTTCTAATCTAATCATCTTTAATATATTTACCACTATTATAACATGCGCTAAGAAAAAGCAGTGGACAAGCAATATTTGGTTTGTTAGACCATGGATGGACTCATTTAGATTTCCAGATGCATAGATTAGTTTGCGTTCATCCCTTGGAAGCCGTGTTGGTTCAGTAATTCTTGGGGAGACCTTCGGGTCTGTAGACGTTGGGGTCTCCTCCTTCACGTCCATGGCGATTAGCCACCTGGTCAGCCTCAGAGTCTTCGTGGCCCCTCCCCATGGCTTCCTGCACCATCTCCCGTCCATCACTGACAGAGGACAGGAACATTCTGGATGTTACATCACTAGACCACCATACTGCACATCAACAATGACACACACATCCACGATACAGAACGCCTGTACTCTGATCAGACTCTTAGTTGAAAACAATGAGAGCAATGCTTCTAAATCTGAATCAGAAAGGAGAAACCTTTCCTCAAAGTCCTCAATTCATTTTTTCAACTGAACGCCATTACGAGCACAGCTGGCAGATGCTGATTCTGTTGGCAACACAATGTCTGGTCAGATATGTGAGTGTGAAGCCCTCGCCTGATCACTCTGGCTGCCCACCTGCCCCCTGGTCTTCTCACCTGATCACTCTCCTGCCCACCTCCCCCCTGGTCCTCTCACCTGATCACTCTCCTGCCCACCTCCCCCCTGGTCCTCTCACCTGATCACTCTGGCTGCCCACCTCCCCCCTGATCACTCTCCTGCCCACCTGCCCCCTGGTCCTCTCACCTGATCACTCTCCTGCCCACCTCCCCCCTGGTCCTCTCCTGCCCACCTCCCCCCTGGTCCTCTCCTGCCCACCTCCCCCCTGGCCCTCTCACCTGATCACTCTGGCTGCCCACTCCCCCCCTGGTCCTCTGCTGGCAGCGTCGGCGTTGCCCCGGGCGTGGAAGTACTTGTCTGAGTTTTTCCAGTTGGCATCCTTCATGTCATCATATGCGCGCCACATGTCTCTAGCTCCTGTATATAGGGGATGAGGATGAAGATGTTCAGCCGATGGCGGCACAAAGTTATTGTGCAGTAAACATTATATTTGAGCAAGCCTCAGGGGTTGAAAATGTCTTCAAAATCATTCTTTTCAGATATGCTTCATTCTATAATCAGAAACTTGTTTCAAGGACAGTAATATGCGTCATCTGTATACAATGTTGGAAAGTGTAGAAAGTGTAGAAAGTGACCTCCAAAAGCTTGTCCAGGAAAGCGGTACCACTGTGCATGGGCCCCCACAACAACAGTTAGAACAAGCCCAGCGAGAAGTAGCTTCATTTCTGCAGGGGTCTGGACAAGACATGGAAAGAGAGAGAGAGAGACAAACAATGAGTTGCAGACATTAACAGAGCAAATAATCACAATTACTCCAATGTAAAACTACTCCACCATGCTAGAGCCATCTCTTACCTTAGAGAACCTCAGTTAGTCAGAAACTCAGAAGAAAGATTGGTGTTAATGTGTTGTGTCTGCAACATATTCTTATACTTCACCAGAGTGGGCTGGGCCAGCTGTTTCCCAAGGATGGAATCTCCTGATCACAACATTTGGGGTTGGAAGGACATAAGGTTTGGCAAAATAACACTTCAGTCAATAACACGTCAATGTCTCAATTGTGCAACACCTGCTTAAAATTGGAACAAAATGTGCCATGCCAGTAATATGGCGTTATCTCATGTTGTGTCCTACTCCAGACTGCCACTAGAGGGGGTGGAGCTCCTAAGCCTTGACTGGCCCATTAAGTGAAAACTGGGAAAAACCCAGATCCTTTTACTGGCAATAGGATCCATAGATTACATAATACTGAAAGCAAAATACAACACAGCGTTTTTTTAACTTAACTTTTATTTATCCAGGTTAGTCACATTGAAATAACATCTATTTTCAAGAGAGAACTGGTCCAAGACAGCAGCCAAGGAAAACAATATTACAGAAAAAACACAAACTCTGTGTATTAGTCTGAGTGTATGTATGTAACTAAATCTAAATAAAACATTGTGATAAACCCTGGTCAACCCTGGCCAATCGGATGAAGGCTAATGAAGGGATAATGTGAGAGATGGAGATGTACATGAAATAATGTAGAACAGAGAAGCTCAACATACTGTACATGAAATCCCATTGATAAAGATAGCGTTTAAAGTGTGGCCTTAACTTCATATATTTTATCGTCATATATTGTTCTGAATTCACTTAGTCTAAATGACCTACCATATACCTACAGAGCCCTTATTATCATGAAGACATTTCAACACTTTATAGACAGTTAGAGTCCAATTTTAGGCCATCAAATGTGATGAGACAGATTAATCAAATGTCCAAATCAAGAACTCATGTTTAGTATTTGGTCGACAATCCTTTGCATGCAATAACTGCCTGAAGTCTATGGCCCATTGACCCCAGTACTGTAACCACGGTGACTCTCTGCTAGGCCTGTACTGTAACCATGGTGACTCTCTGCTAGGCCTGTACTGTAACCATGGTGACACTCTGCTAGGCCTGTACTGTAACCATGGTGACTCTCTGCTAGGCCTGTACCGTAACCATGGTGACTCTCTGCTAAGGCCTGTACTGTAACCATGGTGACTCTCTGCTAGGCCTGTACTGTAACCATGGTGACTCTCTGCTAAGGCCTGTACTGTAACCATGGTGACTCTCTGCTAGGCCTGTACCGTAACCATGGTGACTCTCTGCTAGGCCTGTACTGTAACCATGGTGACTCTCTGCTAAGGCCTGTACTGTAACCATGGTGACTCTCTGCTAGGCCTGTACTGTAACCATGGTGACTCTCTGCTAGGCCTGTACCGTAACCATGGTGACTCTCTGCTAGGCCTGTACTGTAACCATGGTGACTCTCTGCTAGGCCTACTGTAACCATGGTGACACTCTGCTAGGCCTGTACTGTAACCATGGTGACTCTGCTAGGCCTGTACTGTAACCATGGTGACCCTCTGCTAGGCCTGTACTGTAACCATGGTGACTCTCTGCTAGGCCTGTACTGTAACCATGGTGACTCTCTGCTAGGCCTGTACTGTAACCATGGTGACACTCTGCCAGGCCTGTACTGTAACCATGGTGACTCTCTGCTAGGCCTGTACTGTAACCATGGTGACTCTCTGCTAGGCCTGTAGTGTAACCATGGTGACTCTCTGCTGGGCCTGTACTGTAACCATGGTGATGCTAGGCCTGTACTGTAACCATGGTGATGCTAGGCCTGTACTGTAACCATGGTGATGCTAGGCCTGTACTGTAACCATGGTGATGCTAGGCCTGTACTGTAACCATGGTGATGCTAGGCCTGTACTGTAACCATGGTGATGCCAGGCCTGTACTGCAGCCATCTACAGTTGTTATTGTTTTGAGGATGTTTGACCGTACGTCTCCTCTTCAGCAGATGACTTGCATGTTCAATAGGATTTCTGTCTGGAGTTTGGCTCGGCCAGTCAACAACTTCCCACTGTTTGGCCCTGAGAAACTCCCTAGTTTGCCATCACAGTATGTTTGGGTGTTTGTCCTGCCCCCCCCTCCACCATTATCTCACAGATGAGGTGCTTTCCTGTGAACATTGGGCAGTTCCTTTTTTTCTCCACACGTAACTCTTGCCATCACTCTGGTACATATTAATCTGTCCACAAGAACTGTTTTAGGTACTTCTCTTTTAGGTACTTTTTAGCAAACTGTAGCCTGGCCATCCTGTTTTTGTGGATAACTAGAGGTTTGCACCTTGCACCTTGTAGTTCAGCTGGTGATGTATTCGGCAGATCTCTGACACATTCACGACTACCTCCTGGAGTGTTCCTGATCTGTGGGACAGTTGTTCTACCTCCTGGAGAGTGTTCCTGATCTGTGGGACAGTTGTTCTACCTCCTGGAGTGTTCCTGATCTGTGGGACAGTTGTTCTACCTCCTGGAGAGTGTTCCTGGTCTGTGGGACAGTTGTTCTACCTCCTGGAGAGTGTTCCTGGTCTGTGGGACAGTTGTTCTACCTCCTGGAGAGTGTTCCTGGTCTGTGGCACAGTTGTTTGGGGTTTTTTCTTAATCATGATGGTTACACTTTGGTCATTCACTGTAGAAGTCTCCCTTGGCCGACCAGGCTGTTTGAGATTTCTGAGCTTTTCTTTCCCTTTAATAATCTTGTTGGTATGTTTAAAGTTTCTGATATTTTTCTGATATTTCACCTCTTGTAATGGCTTCCTTGACTTTCATTGACATCTCTTCGGTCCTCGTGTTGACAGACACCAATAACAGAACTCCAAAGGCAAGCACAAATAAAAGCCTTGAGTAAAAACGAAACCTGCATTTTTTTTTTATCACCATCTGTTCAACAAGAATCATATCCTGTTTTTGTTACATTGTATCACTTCTCTTCAGCTGTCTGCCAATCTGCTTTATTTTTTTATTTTTTTCAAACTGTCAGTCTATACTGTAGCAGCTAACTGGGTTTACTTTATAGTCCCATTAGGGCCTCCATTGACCGAGGTAACTTTAGCAGCCCTATAGAGCATTAGAGCATTAGAGCATTAGAGCATTAGTAGGTGTACAGGTGTAGGTGTGTAGGTCTCTAGCTAGTCTAAGATGTAGGAGGATGTCCCTAGCTATTTATTTTTTCAGCATGACCTGTATTGTCATTAAGTGTGTTTTGCAGGTATGGCCTAAAAGTGTTAGTATCCATTACAGTTTTTCCCAATTGCTAAAACACAAAAGCCAATTCTCTAAACCAAATGATGTCATAGGGTCCTCCAAATGTCATAGGGTCCTCCTCTCCTCTTCTCTTCCCTCTCATATCATCCTCTCCTCCTCTGTTCCCTCCTTCCCATACCTTCTCCTCCAACCCCACTCTCTCAAACAGCTCTAAACGGCGGGGCTACTGTATGGTGATATGTCACTACAGGGAACCGTCTGGAAAAAGGGGTAATTGTTGGGAAATAAAATGAAATGCTACCTAACCGCATTTAGGTAGCATTTCACAGCACTGACACAGACACACAGCAGTCTATACACTATACATACAACACCATATGATGTATGATGTATGGTGATGTATGATGTATGATGTATGATGTATGGTGATGTATGATGTATGATGTATGGTGATGTATGATGTATGGTGATGTATGATGTATGGTGATGTATGATGTATGGTGATGTATGATGTATGATGTATGGTGATGTATGATGTATGGTGATGTATGGTGATGTATGATGTTGCATGATGTATCGGTATTGCATTTATACGACGACTACTTTATACGATGACTACTTTATACGACGGCTACTTTATACGACGGCTACTTTATACGACGGCTACTTTATACGACGGGCTACTTTATACGACGGCTACTTTATACGACGACTACTTTATACGACGGCTACTTTATACGACGACACATTATACAGTATGTTGAATTAAAAAGTTGTTGGTGTGTTGAATACTTATTTCCCCCACTGTATATATCTGTCCCTAGAGAATGTCATCCTCTAGGTTTATAGAAACACTATTATTATTAATAATCTGTCTGATGTCATCATATCAGTTTACTAGACATTCATTAAATCAAGAGACTGATCAGACTATATTCAGTTATATCTAACCAGTGCCAAGAGCTAACAGTAACTACTCTAATTTGATACACAGACAAACACACCTACGATAACCCCAAAAAATGATAGAGAGATCAATCAGAATCCAAAGGGTTCCCTTTATTTGGTTAGATTACTGCAGTCAAACATAGCAAATGCAAGGTTGTGACGGTACACAGTCGTGGTGGGGAAGAGGGAGGGATGGAGAGCAATGGCTTTAAGGAACTGGTAGATATGGCTTTAAAGGAACTGTAGATAATAGCATGAAAAGGAACGGGATGGAAGTGCAGATCGTAACACTACAATTTAAGCAAGATAGAGATCGATACAGGTAAAGGGTTTAGCAAGAATGCGGAGGTGTCTAGCTGCTCTCCTTCCCCAACGTGTGTTTGTCGAACAGGTACTCGGCCATGCCGGTCTGGGGCGCGCCCATGCGGCGCAGGTTGGTCACCCAGTCGGAAAGCTCTTTGATGGACTTGACCTGCTCATCCAGGTAGTGTGTCTCGATGAAGTCACACATCTGAGGGAGAGAGGAGAGGAGAGGAGAGGAGAGGAGAGAGAGGAGAGAGAAAGAGAGAGAAAGGAGAGAGAGACAAGGGAGAGAGAGAAGGAAAGAAGAAGTGAGAGGGGAGCATTATCAGAACTATTATAAATGTCGTTTAATAATTTGACTGAATTGATTCTGATTCAACACCAGTCTAGAGATCTCTAAAATACTCATCCTTTTTGTTTGTTTTGTTTCTGTAGTTCAAACCTGCGTTTATGGTGTATAAAGTAGTCGTCGTATAAAGTAGTCGTCGTATAAAGTAGTCGTCGTATAAAGTAGCCGTCGTATAAAGTAGCCGTCGTATAAAGTAGCCGTCGTATAAAGTAGCCATCGTATAATGTAGCCGTCGTATAATGTAGCCGTCGTATAAAGTAGCCGTCGTATAAAGTAGCCGTCGTATAAAGTAGCCGTCGTATAAAGTAGCCGTCGTATAAAGTAGCCGTCGTATAAAGTAGCCGTCGTATAAAGTAGCCGTCGTATAAAGTAGTTCGTCGTATAAAGTAGCCGTCGTATAATGTAGCCGCCGTATAATGTAGCCGTCGTATAAAGTAGTCGTCGTATAAAGTAGCCGTCGTATAAAGTAGCCGTCGTATAAAGTAGCCGTCGTATAAATGCAATACCGATACATCATACAACACCATACACTGCGTCTACTTACATGTGGGTCGTTGTGGTCGGAGGCGACCTTGTGCAGGTCCAGGAGGGACTGGTTCACACTCTTCTCCAGCTGCAGAGCGCACTCCAGAGCCTCCACACCGCTGCCCCACTCATCCCTCTCTGGCTTCTGCAAGAGGCAACAAACAGTCATTAGCCCAGCAGCAAGGCCTGTAAGACAATAACACCCCCAACCCCCAACCCCCAGCCTGTCACCCAAAACAGCACAGACGTAGCTTAATACAAGTGGCTCAAACTGAGGTAAAATAAGTATCGGCTACCAAAAGACATCTTGCCTAGAGGCCAGGGTGTTTTCTTGTAATTGCACCCTTATCTTTGTAGGTCAGTATGTTTGGCAGTTTGTCAAAGTACTGTAGATGCAGTTAAATGTTGGCGGAAGATAAGTGGTCCACCCTTTCACACCCTCCCTGTGCATCTCCCCTCTCTCTGGGCCAGCCCGCCCTCCCAAGATGGGCCGTATCATATGCCCACACCAAACCCCTGCTGAGGGCTTACAGTACATCTGTCATTTATACACACAGACAACATGAACGTACACACAGGCATCGATCGATCGACCGACCTAAGAGCCCTGACACACACACACACACACACACACACACACACACACACACACACACTTACGCGGATGTCCTGCAGGAAGATCCTCCCTCCCCTCTGGTTCTGTTGCTTCATCAGTTTCTCGGCATGCTCGCGTTCCTCGTGGGACTGATTCCGGAAGAACTTGGCAAAGTTGTGCAAGGCCTGGTCGTCACGGTCAAAGTAGTATGCCTGAGAGACACAGAGAGAAGGGGGGGGGGGGGGGGGTCAACAAGTTTACCATGAGTCCTAAATCTAGGTGAAAATCCAAAAAGTCCAAAGATTCTGGACCCATGGTTCTAAGTGGAATCAATACTTGTACCCTGTGAATGTGCTGGAAAGTGACCATGAAGCTATCTGAGATCCGAGGGCAGATAAAAAGTAGGCTATTTCTCAACAGATAGGGCACTACTCTCTGTAATTGAACCCAAAGCCCCCTTGTTATTGATGTTCCATTATCTGAAAAGCAGCTTCCCTTCTGTTTGTACAAAGTGTCAACCCCTCCCATTTAAAACACTCCTAATCTTAAGCCCTTTTATGGCTACCCATGACTATATCTCTTAACAACATAGGCATTCTTTCGCGCGGTCAGGTTGGTGCCCTCATCTAGCTTTTTCAAAGTCTTCCCGTCTGTCTTCCTCACCTAGTCCCTCAGCTCTCTTACCATGGAAAGGTAGACATAGGAGGCATAGAGCTCCAGGTTGATCTGCCGATTGATGGCAGCCTCACAGTCCTGGTGGTAGTTCTGTCTGATCTGAGAGCTCATGTTGCTGTAAAGAAAAACAAGATCAATGTAAGAGAGGGGAATTAGGAAGGAAGCTACATTCGCTGGTTATTTGGTTAATGGACAGAATTATTCCAGGCATATTATTGGAGCTTGGGAGACACATGTATGTATGCATCTATCCATTGTAAGTGAACGCAGCCAAAGCACGATTCGCGTATAATTAGCCTAATAAGGATATGAAGAATTATAGGATCATGTTGTCGCCTTATATACCCGGTTTACTCGACCATACCGTTAGTTCTGGAGACATGCATTAGCTGTAACAGTCGACCTAAGTCAGAGCCCTGTCCTGAACCACTAAATGTGACAAGCAAAAAATAATGTTTCCGCAAAGACTATGGTTTAGCCTAAATGTACAGGCTACGGGTCATTAAAAGCAATTAAAAAAAGACTGTCCGCATCTAAATTAGTACTACTATTTAGTAGTACTATTCTTAATACCGAATATTTAGGCATTCTAGTTTAGAGATGTCGCAAACAGGTACCCGTAGTAGGCTGACGACGACGAACGGTCACATAAGGTGCGCAGGTCAGATCTCTGGATGCGTGGATAGTCTGTCAATTATATCAGAACCTCTGGGCCAGTAAACATGGACATCAAACAGTACCAACCGTGACATGTTATTATGTTAATATGTACACGGTTGAGGTGGGTGATTCCCCCTTGCTTTAGCCCCACGTTTGTAAGCAAACCCCGGAAAAGAAGAATTGAGAATTTGCGCATCGTCGGTTTAGGATGAGACGGTCATGGCATTGTTGCTACCAAAACATGAGCTGCCTCTCATGCTATCATGCTATCTGTAGCTATCTTTAGCACTAGGCCAGGGCACAACAACAGAGATGTTAACATGCTCCTTCAGTGTTTAAAACAAAGCAAACCTTACCTGATGGTTCCTCTTGTCCTCTTGTCCTTTAGAAGCGGATGATTAATCGATAGATTAATTTAACGTTTCTTATCTGATGAGAATTTTGATACAGAAGAATTAGCTCTTTTTTTGGGGTTCCGTGAAAATAACAAGAGTAATAGGTTTGAAAACTAGAGTAATTATGTCGGAGGGAAAAAAAAATAATGATGAATAAATCGATGTTTTCCAGACAGTTAAAGGTTGCCGTTCAAGCACTGTTGAAGCAGGTAACCTCCACCGTCTCTGTCTAAAGGGTGATCTGAGCTCCGGGGCTGTGGCGCAGAAGGGAAATAATAAGGGATGACGTCAGACGTAAATTGACGTCGCCAGAGGCTGCGTTCGTCAATTTCGCTCTGGAAATCTGATTGGCACTCATGGGACGCCTCTTGTCCAATCAAATCACTTGGTCTCTTTGTGACATTGAACCCAGTGTGCGCTCCGGCGCTTTCAGAGCGATTTTATGAACGCAACCAAAGATAGACGAGGGCACGGTTTGGCGAAGTTCTTTTTTTTCTTTCTTCTTCTTCTTCTTCTTCTTCTTCTTCTTCTTCTTCTTCACTTTATGACTGCTATGATTAACCTTTGACCGCCCAACACCATTGCCATACACCCTAATAGAGGGATACATGTATATCATACGACTATGCACTTAACCTGCTGTACAGTGAAAATAATAAGGAAAGAGATTACAAATAATTAATAATTACAAAAAAAGAATTCCTTTCAATTCATTTCAATGAGCCTCATTATCAATTGATTCATAAATGGTAAACGGACTGACTTATATAGCGCCTTATTCCAAAGCGCTTTACAATGGCCTCTCATTCACCCACACACACACACTAATGGCGGCATGCTACCATGCCCGCTCTTTGGGAGCAAATTTGTTTCTTACATATTTCATTGCCTTTACATGTTGTATTTTATTGTAATGCCAATGGTATTTGTTGTGTAATAGTTCAAGTGTAATAGTACTTGAATGTACGTTTTTAATTTGTATTGCTATGAATTGTATTGTGTCTCACAACTCCATGTGAGTAGTCCTCAACTTTTTAATGCACCTTTTGTTGCTGTTCTTTATACCATACCTGTTTGTTGAGGAGTGACACATAAATAAAGATATATCTATCTATCTATCTATCTATCTAGCAATTTGGGGTTCAACCGGGGTTCGAACCGATCCGGCCCCATGTAGTCTGGGCATTGAGTTTGCCTTAAGGAACAATTAGTAGGAATAATTAGTAAATAGAAAAATATACTGCGGGACAGTTTTCACACATAGTTTAAGCCTATTCCTGGACTATATAGCATTTTGAATAGAAAATCTCCATTGATGATGCATTTTAGTAAAATTAGTCTTAATCTGTCTCCTAACCTTAAATGCTTGTTGCCACTCTGAGATAGATTTGACCTAGGCTTGTTTGTTTCATGTTATACTGAGGAGCAGTGACCAAATGAAATGAGAAGTAACACCTGATGAAATGAGAACTAACATGTCATTGTTCTATAGAAACATTCAAATTGCGTAACAGGGGAATTTTGAAGCGTCAGACTGTAATTTCCCAGATTTCTGTAATTAAATTAAACAAAATCAAAGTTTATCCACCCATACACACCAAGGTGTAAAGGACACAATCTACTTCATACTTCATTGTGAGCTACCTCTCAATAGTGCCATGAAATATCAAATAAGTAAAAAAATACAAATAGCTATTTATTTTGTCATGGAAATGTCAGTCAATGTCAAGCACTGCATCTCAATCACTAAATGCAGCACTACATTGGCCATTCCAAGCTATATTGATATACATTTCAGCTGCCTGGTATAGAGAACTACCCCCAATGTGGCAGAAGTCTGTCTGTCTGTTCTTGATCCTGAAAAAGCTGTTAGCACATAAACACACATTATTATCACAGTAACCAATGCACGTATACTAAGGCCCGCCTGGGCAGGGGACTGAACTGGTCATGGTCATGCATTAGCACACCACATAATCACAGCAGAGAGCCTGTCATAAATATATGTTGAAACCCAGACAGTGTGTTGTTCATAGATAAACTGTCTGGTTTCCTTCGTGTCTCACTGCCCGTCCGATAAGTGATGACAACGGTGATATTCCTGGTGTCTCCTTCACCACTACGTGTATGCCCCCACTGACCCACTGACTCTGGTCTAAGAACATTGTCACTTCATGCATACATACTGTACATACAAGCATACCTGTACCTTAGGCAAGGCAAGTTTATTTGTATAGCACGTTTCATACAACAGGGGCAATTCAAAGTGCTTTACATACAGCATTAAAAGAAATACAGAAAAAGAAGGATAGTAAGAGAAAATAAATAAAAATAGAAATAAAAATGGCAAGAACAGATACATATAGACATAACCATTTAACAACATAATAAGACATCCAATCCCCTCGGCGCAACAAGGTTCCAATCCCCTAAAAAAAATCGCACTTTGTCACTTTATTACTTCTTATTGAATTGTTGTTGAGTGTGGTGCAAGATCCAAAAACATTTAGGCCTAGTTTTTCTATTACAACTTGTGTGGGAGGGGCCTCCCTTCAAAGAGTAATCTCATCAGACACCAGCGCACACACACAGGAGAGAAGCCTTTTCACTGCTCCCAGTGTGGTAAAAGCTTCAGCTTGTCAGTACCGTGGGAAGATTGCAAGTCTTATCAGACTGTAGCCCCCTGTTGAGGCAACACACAGCAAGCAGTCTTCTTGAAGAGGCATGGACACCTTTCTTCAAAGCAGTACAGACTGGAAGACTGCACTCTTATCAGACTGCAGCCCCCTGTTGAGGCAACACACAGCAAGCAGTCTTCCTGAAGAGGCATCAACACCTTTCTTCAAGGAGATAACACCAGCCATCTCCTTGATGCACCATAAAAATCCTGTCATAAAATCTCAAACCTTAATTATGCTTCACTGTTGATCTTAATGTCACCATTATACTGTTTTAAAAAACACATTCAACTCCACACTTGATTTATTAAAAAGCACACTCCTGTGTCTCCAGGAGCTTCTCGGGGCTAGTGTTAAGAGCACAGCTGGTGTTTTTGCTCTTGGCCAGGTGTTTCAGGTATCTGTTTATATGATGTTTTGTGGTACTGTGCAGGAGGCTGTTAGGGTCGGTGCACCTACTCTGCACCAGAGCAGCATAGTCCCCATCCAGCCGCTTCAGGATGTCTTTCTCCCCGTGGTGCGTGGCCAGGAGCCCATCAATGGCAGCTCTCATGGGCTCTGTCCACCTGCTGTGGTCCAAGACAAAGATGCGGCCTCCTGTCTTGATGGGCCCAGTGCGGGCAGCACGGGGAGAAGCTGACAAGGGTAGTGGTGGTACCTTAGCCACTTTACTCTATTATACTGAGCCAATTACCACTATTGCACTATTGTCATTGTTCATATTGTATTCCACCCCTGTACATTGTACCGCACATTTCAAATCTTTTATCTAGTATTTTTGTATATATAGTTATTTTTTTAATCTTGTCGTATTATATTGTTATTTATTGTTTTTGTTTGCTATGCACCGTGGATGAGAGGGAAACGCAATTTCAGCCCTCTGTATGTCTGTACATATATTAGATTGATAATAAAGCTGACTTTGACTTTGACTTTGACTTCGAAACTCTGGACTGTACTCCTAAAGGATCCTAAAAATATAAAAAATTACGACAATGGAGCTTCTTCCATGGAGAATCTCTAGAGAAAATTGCATTTAGTCCAGGACTAGGCTCAAAGTGACAAATCAATCTAGATAATCTAGACTCAGCATAGCATTTCACTGTATAGACATTTTCTATTGAATCCAATGGACCCTGATCACAGATGATAGCACCAAATGCATCCGTGTAAAGCTAGATGTTAATCAATACAATCCTGGCACCAGAGATTATTCATCTAGTTCTCTCAGTGCATCAGGATCTGGCACTGATACCCTGGCCTGGGACGACACTTCAGTAAGAACATTGTACTGCTCAGGTTATAATTTGATATAGATATAATTTGTCTAGTGTGTAATATTTGTCGTTTTTCTGTTTTTGCACCTTCAGAAGAACCACTACAATTTCATTGTATAGGCAACTGTACAAGGACAATAAAGTCTATTCTATTCTATTCTAAAATGTAATGTAGTAGAGTTAATTCCAAATTCATTACTGCACCCTGCCAACTGACTTACTGTATAACAGTAAATAACGTATGTCTCTTTAAGACAATCCATTTCAATAGACTCTCCATTGAGGATGCTGTTTAGTCAGAGACGGTTGAAACCTAACAGTATAAACTCAGGTTTAGTCTTGGAGTATGGGCATAATACAGATCCAATCAACTTAAACTGGCCCTATATCAGTAAACTATCCTCTCTTAGCAACTAAAACAAAGTGAGTTAGCACATTAAGTTGTCACCCTGCCCGTTTTTTAAATTCCAAGATTACATAATTGTTCCAGTCTGTAATAATGCTGACTTCTAAATCATGTGGACATCCTGATCTCTGCATGTGTGAACGTCCTGTTCCTTCAGAGGACACAATGTTGATGAGTCATTAGTGAGTCAAATGAAGTAGCCCATCCCTTGACTTTTCATTCTGGGAAATGTACTCTATTGCATAATCTCCCTTCAGCAGTCAAGTGACCAGTGCTAATATTGTTTTGATTTTGCTTAAGCAACTATTGTTGTTCGACATACTTATTATCATTGTTATTATTATCATCATCATCATCATTCTTCTTCTTCTTCTTCTTCTTCTTTTTCTTCTTCTTCTTCTTCTTCTTCTTCTTCTTTTTCTTCTTCTTCTTCTTCTTCTTATTATTCTTATTATTATTATTATTATTATCATCCACATCAATCCAACATTCAAATGTGGAGAGAGATCAAATGAGAGGTCTAACTCGAGTTGCTATGACCTTTGGTTTTGATATCTATTAAACTTTTTAAATGTTACAAAGCTGAAAGTGAATTGTTTACCATTGGAGGCCTATGGAAACCAAAAGATGCAATTTTCCGTTTAGAGATTTAGAGAAAGATGGAATGTATCCAGTTAACATGGTGGAATGTTGATTTAGGCTAACATTCTGTGAGCTCCTTTGTCTCGAGAACTGTCATGGAACTTTCAGGACTCTTAATTAAAAACAACAAGAGGCCTGCAGAAGAAAGGCCGCTGTTCAACAACGTGGTAGCTGTTGTGGCTGTCTGCTGATAACTCTTATTGTCTTATTGTCTTATTGTTTTGGTCCTTTTTGTCTTCTCTTTTGATTTTGCCATGTTTTGTGTTGCATTGTGTTGTGTGCATTGTGCTTGCTTGTTTCCTGCATTTTATCTATTTTTACTGTGAAGCACTTTGGCTAAGTGCTATACAAATAAAGTTGACTTGACTTGACTAGTTAACGTGGTAGCTGTTGTGGCTGCTCTGCTGATGGTAGTCCTATGGCTAAGTCCTTTGCGATGACCCTGCTGGGCAGATTTCTCTATACTGTAGATATATAACATTGGTATGTGTGTGGGTCTTTTTTACCCCAGTATTTTCCCTATATTTAAGCGGCTTTGAGTGTCTAGAAAAGCGCTATATAAGTCTAATGCATTATTATTATTATGATTATTATGATTATTATTATTATATATTCCAATGGTAGACAGCTACTGGTAGACATGTAATATGTGTTACACCCAAGACTGTTTTGGCGCAGGAAGAGAAGCGATGAAGCACGACAAAAACAGGATATGACTCTTGTTGAACAGATGGTGAAAAGAAATAGGCAGGTTTCACTTTCAGCTTTGGTGTCTTGGTATTGTGGTCGTGGTAACTGGTCATCATGGTAACCATAAACATGGTCATGGTAACCATAAACATCAACATCCACCAACATCAACAGTTTGAAACATTATCTGGTGGGCTCAGAAGTTCCAAACAGCCTGGAAGGCCAAGGAAGACTTCTACAGTGAAGGACCAAAGACTACTCACCATGACTAAGCACAAACCCTCAACAACTGTCCCACAGATCAAGTCTCAAGTTTTATTATTATGTCAAATTCTGAGGCTTCGGTTCCTGACAAGACGCCTGACAGCACAAGACAATAAGGCAATAGGCATAAGTCAAGATAAAAAAAAAAGTGACAATAGAGTACACCACCTGCCAGAGTACAGGCTACGTTGAGGTGCAAACCACTAGTTATCCACAAAAGCATCATAGCCAGGATACGGTTAGGTAAAAAGTACCTAAAAGAACAGTTCTATGAATAGGTCTTGTGGACAGATTAACCTTATGTAACGTACCAGAGTCATGGCAAGAGTAAAGTGTGGAGAAATAGGAACTGCTCAATGTCCACAGCGTACCACCTCATCTGTGATATATTGTGGAGGTGGAGGTGTGTGTGTGTGGGGGGGGGGGTTATGGCTTGGGCATGTACTGTATGGCTTCCACTGGAACTGGCTCCCTGTCTTCATCTATACAAATAACAAGTTATTATTATTTTTATCTTGTCAGTCCAAGAACACACAAATGCCTCCAAACTCATTGGACGTAGCTTCATCATATAACAACAGGACAATGACCAGAAACAAATTACCATTTCTCACTAGCGAGAGAGAGACAGGGGGAAGGGCAGAGAGAGAGACAGGGGGAAGGGCAGAGAGAGAGAGACAGGGGGAAGGGCAGAGAGAGAGAGAGACAGGGGGAAGGGCAGAGAGAGAGACAGGGGGAAGGGCAGAGAGAGAGAGAGACAGGGTGAAGGGCAGAGAGAGAGACAGGGGGAAGGGCAGAGAGAGAGACAGGGGGAAGGGCAGAGAGAGAGAGAGACAGGGGGAAGGGCAGAGAGAGAGAGAGACAGGGGGAAGGGCAGAGAGAGAGAGAGACAGGGGGAAGGGCAGAGAGAGAGAGAGACAGGGTGAAGGGCAGAGAGAGAGAGAGACAGGGGGAAGGGCAGAGAGAGAGACAGGGGGAAGGGCAGAGAGAGAGAGAGAGACAGGGGGAAGGGCAGAGAGAGAGAGAGAGAGACAGGGTGAAGGGCAGAGAGAGAGACAGGGGGAAGGGCAGAGAGAGAGACAGGGGGAAGGGCAGAGAGAGAGACAGGGGGAAGGGCAGAGAGAGAGACAGGGGGAAGGGCAGAGAGAGAGACAGGGGGAAGGGCAGAGAGAGAGAGACAGGGGGAAGGGCAGAGAGAGAGAGAGACAGGGTGAAGGGCAGAGAGAGAGACAGGGGGAAGGGCAGAGAGAGAGAGACAGGGGGAAGGGCAGAGAGAGAGAGAGACAGGGGGAAGGGCAGAGAGAGAGAGAGACAGGGGAAAGGGCAGAGAGAGAGAGAGACAGGGGGAAGGGCAGAGAGAGAGAGAGACAGGGTGAAGGGCAGAGAGAGAGACAGGGGGAAGGGCAGAGAGAGAGACAGGGGGAAGGGCAGAGAGAGAGAGATTCTGCAATCTCACACCTGTAGTAAAGGGTACAGTGTAACCCGCCTTGACTGGCCGAGCCAAGCTCCAGATAGAAATCCTATTGAACATGCAAGTCGTCTGCTGAAGAGGAGACGTACGGCCAAACATCCTCAAAACAATAACAACTGTAGATGGCTGCAGTACAGGCCTAGCATCACCATGGTTACAGTACAGGCCTAGCATCACCATGGTTACAGTACAGGCCTAGCATCACCATGGTTACAGTACAGGCCTAGCATCACCAGAGAAGATACCCAGCGTCTGGGGGGGGTCAATGGGTTGCAGACATTAGGCAGTTATTGCATGCAAGGGATTGTAGACCAAATACTAAACATGAATGCTTAATTTGAACTTTTGATTAATCTGTCCCATCACCTTTAGTGGCCTAAAATAGGAGGACAATGTCTAAACAGTGTTACATTACTTACTCAGGGCACTGTATGGTAGATTACTTAGGCTACATGAACAATTCAGATTAATACATGATGATACGGTCTCCCCACACTCGCCATCTTTATTAAGTTTCAAATGCCAAGTTTCAATGGGATTTCATGTACAGTATTTTGAGCTTCGCTGTTCTACATTATTTCACTTACATGTCCATCTCTCACATTATCCCTTCAATAGCCTTCATACCATTGGCCAGGGTTGACCAGGGTTTATCAAAATGTTTTGTTTTGATTTAGTTACAATACACTCAGAGTAACGTACCATGCATTACTGTTAACCCTAACGTGTGAAACCTTTCATGATTGTGTGTACATGTTACGGTACATGTGGGAATACGGTACATGTGGGAAAACTAGGGTTAGAGTTAGGTGCTAGGGTGACGTGGTACATGCTGGCATGTCTAACCCTAACCCTATCCCTAACCCTACCCCTAACCCTAACCCTAACCTTAACCGTAGCACCCTAGCACCTAACCCTAACCCTAGTTTTCCCACATGTACCGTGTTCCCACATGTACCGTAACATACATACCAGTACACACTGGTATTCTTTGCAGAACTCAAGATCTTGGTTAATTGATCCAGTTAATATTTTTTAAAGAGTTTTGCAAAGAATACCAGTGTGCTTGAGTTGCCTTTCTTTCCAAACAATTTTTTAGCATTTTTGTATGGGTGAGTGAGTCAGTGGCTAATTAGTTTTTAGTGTGTTACGGTTGTAATTTGTTTATAATGTAAGTATGTCTGCGTCTATACTTTGTTTTGTGATGTGTATGTGTCTAGGTTTGGGATTTGTATGAAATATTGTTTTACATGGCTGCTGTCTTGGACCAGTTATGTCAATGTGACTAACCTGTTCAATTCATTTTTCTTTTTCCAAAAACTTGAGATTTGTGTTTGTCTGTCAGTATGGTCTCCTAAAGACTTATGAGTTGCATAAGTTGTATCCTATTGCCAGTAAAAGGAGTGTGTTTTTTCCAGTCAAGGCTTCGGAGCTCCACCCTGTCCTCTAAGCTGAGAACAACTATTAAGGAGCTCCACCCCCTCTAGTGGCAGTCTGGAGTAGGACACAACATTAGATCATGCCGTATTACTGGCATGGCACATTTTCTTCCAATTTTAAGCAGGTGTTGCACAATTAGGAAATGTACTGAAGTGTTATTTTGCCAAACCTTATGTCTTTCCAACCCCAACTGTTGTGATCAGGAGATTCCATCCTTGGGAAACAGCTGGCCCAGCCCACTCTGGTGAAGTATAAGAATATGCCGCAGACACAACACATTAACACCAATCTTTCTTCTGAGTTTCTGACTAACTGAGGTTCTCTAAGGTAAGAGATGCTCTAGCATGGTGGAGTAGTTTTACATTGGAGGAATTGTTATTGTTTGCTCTGTTAATGTCTGCAACTCATTGTTTGTCTCTCTCTCTCTCTCTCTCTCTCTCTCTCTCTCTCTCTCTCTCTCTCTCTCTCTCTCTCTCTCTCTCTCTCTCTCTCTCTCTCTCTCTCTCTCTCTCTCTCTCTCTCCATGTCTTGTCCAGACCCCTGCAGACATGATGAAGCTACTTCTAGCCGGGCTTGTTCTAACTGTTGTTGTGGGGGCCCACGCACAGTGGTACCGCTTTCCTGGACAAGCTGCTGGAGGTGACTTTCAACACTTTCTACACTTCCTACACTTTCTACACTTTCTACACTTTCTACACTTTCTACACTTTCCAACATTGTATACAGATGACGTATATTACTGTCCTTGAAACAAGTAGCCTATCTCATTATAGAATGAAGCATATCTGAAGATAATGATTTTGAAGATATTTTCAACCCCTGAGGCTTCCTCAAATATAATGTTTACTGCACAATAACTTTGTGCCGCCATCGGCTGAACATCTTCATCCTCTTCCGCTACAGGAGCTAGAGACATGTATCGCGCATATAATGACATGAAGGATGCCAACTGGAAAAACTCAGACAAGTACTTCCATGCCCGGGGCAACGCCGACGCTGCCAGGAGAGGACCAGGGGGGAGGTGGGCAGCCAGAGTGATCAGGTGAGAGGGCCAGGGGAGAGGTGGGCAGGAGAGGACCAGGGGGGAGGTGGGCAGGAGAGGACCAGGGGGAGGTGGGCAGGAGAGGACCAGGGGGGAGGTGGGCAGGAGAGGACCAGGGGGGAGGTGGACAGGAGAGTGATCAGGTGAGAGGACCAGGGGAGAGGACCAGGGGAGAGGACCAGGGGAGAGGACCAGGGGAGAGGACCAGGGGAGAGGACCAGGGTAGAGGTGGGCAGCCAGAGTGATCAGGTGAGAGGGCCAGGGGAGAGGTGGGCAGGAGAGGACCAGGGGGGAGGTGGGCAGGAGAGGACCAGGGGGGAGGTGGGCAGGAGAGGACCAGGGGGGAGGTGGGCAGGAGAGGACCAGGGGGGAGGTGGGCAGGAGAGTGATCAGGTGAGAGGACCAGGGGGAATATATAATATATCTGACCAGACATTGTGTTGCCAACAGAATCAGCATCTGCCAGCTGTGCTCGTAACGGTGTTCAGTTGAAAAAATGAATTGAGGACTTTGAGGAAAGGTTTCTCCTTTCTGCTTCAGATTTAGAATTATTGCTCTCATTGTTTTCAACTGAGAGTCTGATCAGAGTGCAGGCGTTCTGTATCGTGGATGTGTGTGTCATTGTTGATGTGCAGTATGGTGGTCTAGTGATGTAACATCCAGAATGTTCCTGTCCTCTGTCAGTGATGCACGGGAGATGGCGCAGGGATCCAGTGGGAGGGGCCACGAGGACTCAGCTGCTGACCAGGCGGCCAATCGCTTTGGACGTGGAGGAGGAGACCCCAACGTCTACAGACCCAAAGGTCTCCCCGAGAAGTACTGAACCAACACGGCTTCCAAGGGATGAACCCAAACTAATCTATGCATCTGGAAATCTAAATGAGTCCATACATGGTCTAACAAACCAAATATTGCTTGTCCATGATTGCTTTGTCTTTGCGCATGATAATAGTGGTAAATATATTAAAGATTAGATTAGAAAGCTAACAGACATTGTATGAGTTGTTTAAGTGCATTCAAGTATTTTTATATATTTTTTGGGCAGAAATAAACGTTACTCTTTCAACAAAAAAAAACGTCTTGGTGGATTTATCTAATAGTAAGGTTCGACAAACTATGGTTTGTTTATCTTTCAAGTTCTGGTTACAAATACAAAGTGTATAGTCCTTTGGTTGGTCCTTTTTGTCAGATTCTTAATGATATATGCTCATAGCATATTAGCATAAGGGCCCGCTTGAAGCTGGCAAGATGTCACTCCTCTTACTGAAAGTCATAACAGGGTGATGTTAAAAACACTGGGCAAGATTACATTAGCAAACAGAATGTAGTATATACATTTGTATATGCTTATTCTTTGTATATATATGTTATATACAAAGAAGCTAAAAGTCATTCAGGTGATGAATGTTTAAGGTTCATTTTATTGGCCGTTCAATATTCACAATCCAAGTTGTTACCTAATGTCACAAATAGACATACAGTAAGTAAATCAGTGAACCAGAGTGGAAAAAAGTACATAGATTAGCATTTTAAGACTGTGTGCTCACACACACACAAAGTGTTGTCTAATTGAATTATTGGTTATACAATTAAGTACAGTTGTACAAGCATTTACTTTCAGTATTACATGTAAGCTGGCCAACACATACTGTGCAAGACAATGTAAAATCACAACTCTCTCTTAAAGAGGAGGAGGAAAACTCCCACGGTTCTCATACACAACAACACCTGTGTACATTCTCCAGCTGACCCCTTCTCCACTTCAGATCCAACCATGTGCACCTGATTACCATAGATACAAGATATTGAAGCGCTAATAACTAATAATAACTCAAGATTAATAAATGACACGATGAACACAGAACCATGACAAAGAGCGGTGTGAGAGGGGCTGACAACAACATGATAATCCTTATTGAGATGGGGTGGTGGTGATGTGAGTTAAGACTCTCTCTCTCTCTCTCTGTCTCTCTCTCTCTCACTCTCTCTCTCCTGTGCAGGGAGTTGACTTGTGGCCCTGACCTGAGATGGGATGGTGGTGATGTGAGTTAAGTCGTTCAACTCTCGTTCAATCTCTCTCTCTCTCTCTCCCTCTCTCCCTCCCTCTCTCTCTCTCTCTCTCTCTCTCTCTCTCTCTCTCTCTCTCTCCTCTCTCTCTCTCCCTCCCTCTCTCTCTCTCTCTCCCTCTCCCTCTCCCTCTCTCTCTCTCTCTCTCTCTCTCTCTCTCTCTCTCCCCCTCTCTCTCTCTCTCCCTCCCTCTCTCTCTCTCTCTCTCTCTCTCTCTCTCTCTCTCTCTCTCTCTCTCTCTCTCTCTCTCTCTCTCCTGTGCAGGGAGTTGACAGTTGGCCCTGACCTCTCCTGACCTTCAGTGGCCTTCCTGCTATTCTTCCATTCCTGGCCCAGCTCTACTTCCCTGACAACATTTCATGTGTCAAGTAAGAGAATAGATTGAGTGTATGTATTACTGTATGCTGCTGCGTATATGAACAGTGTGTAGTAGTAGTAGTAGTAGTAGCTCTACAGTAGCTGTGGCAAGAGAATGATCTGAAGCTGGAGCCTGATGACATGGGGAAGGAGAGAGCTAGCTCACAGTGCCTGAAGGCTAACACCATGTTAGATCGTGACGTTCGAATTATAAGGTTCTATCTCCATTTTTTGTCAAAATTGAGTTTTTTACATAATCTGATCCACTAGGTGTTTATTAATGCCTGAGTGGTGTTATTTTTAAAATGTTGACATTTTTGAGTTAGTAATTCATAAAATACAAAGGTTCCATCTCATAAAACATAATGGAATGTAAAAACTTTGACGCTCAATATCTCTGAACTGCCCTAAACGGAGATAGAACCTTCTCATTCTAAACGGAGATAGAACCTTATCATTCTAAACGGAGATAGAACCTTATCATTCTAAACGGAGATAGAACCTTATCATTCTAAACGGAGAGAGAACCTTATCATTCTAAACGGAGAGAGAACCTTATCATTCTAAGCTCACGAGATGTGCTTTGTTCTTCTCGCTGTGTGAGAGAGGGCAGCTGCTGGGTCTGATCATCCCTTGTGCTGGCTTTCAGTTCTGTGGCGTTAACGCTGTGAGTGAATTATTCTACCGATGTCACACAGTCTGGTGTCAAACCCTTCACCTGATGAGGTCATTCTGTAACTGATGTACAGTACAAGTGAAGAGCTGATTCGTGATTTTACCCACGTCTGATGAACTGCTGTCTTTTCAGCCGGGGTGGTCTGTGGCTCTCCCTGCAGGCCTGGTGTCCTTCTGCTTCTGTCATCAGCGGCACAGTCAGCTGTTTGGGCCTGTTTCTTTTTTTTCTGAGTGGGGCAGTCCCACCCATATTTTTCATTTTTTTTATTGACAGTTACAGTGAAGATTTAGACAGGAAGGATGGGTGAGAGAGAGAGAAGGGATGACATGCAGGATATGTCCCCGGCTGGAATCGAACCGGGTTCCCTGCGGTACATGGTCAGCGCTTAATCCACTACGCCACCTAAACGCCCCTTGGGCCTGTTTCTTGTTAGGATGTTCTTCCCATACATAGTGGTGAGATACTGACCCCACCCAACACACACTACTACATACTGACTGAACTTTTATTAAACCGTACCCAACAGTAATACATCCTTTTCTTTGTAAGCGTAGGCATTGTAAGCTAACAAACCTGCTTCATGTGGTGTTACTGGAACTCTGTCATAGGTAGATAGGTCCTGAGTGTTAGTTAGCAAGCAAATATGTGACAGCAGCTGGTAAAAACAGGAACAAGTCGGCAACCGGCCAAATGTTCTGACTTTTATTCTGTTTATTCTGTCTGACTTGTTCCCGCTTTCACCAACGGCTGTCACATATATTTGTCATTCTTTCACCAATACAATATGTTCCTTGAGTTAATGATGGTCTGTAACTGATGTAGGCCTAATGACTGTTCATATTTGTGTGTCTGAGTGGAGGATGGACTGGGACAATACTGTTTCCTGATCTTTGAGGCTTACTCCATCTTCAGCGCAGCATTCATGTTATACTTCACGTGACATTAGAATTATAAGGTTCTATCTCCATTTTTGTCAAAATTTAGTTTTTTACATAATCTGATCCATTAGGTGTTTATTAATGCGTGTGTGGTGTTATTTTAAAAATGTTGACTTTTTTTGTTAGTAATTCATAAAATACAAAGGTTCCATCTCACAAAACATAATGGAATGTAAAAACTTTGACGCTCAATATCTCTGAACTACCCTAAACGGAGATAGAACCTTATCATTCTAAGCTCACGTTCATCCGAGAAACCAAAGGAATGACTATGGAGGAAATCATGTAGGACTTACCTATAAGAACAGGGGTAATGACCTTGAAAAGGCTGACTTCATTCAACACCATTTTAAAATGTATAAGAATATGTGTGTTTTGTAAATTATATTTATCTAAAATCCCAAATACATTATATGATGTATTTGTCAAACAATACGTGATTCATTTGTTTAAGTGCCAAGTCAGTATGGTATATTATCATGATTTAAAAAGGCAAAATGCATTGTAGTGGTTTTTATATTATGTTATACTGAGTCTCTACAGTAGTGGCGAAGCTAGCACTCAAGGAAGGCCCATTTCCTTCCTGAGGGGGTATGAGCCAAGATATGTGTCGCAGTGAACAATTCGGAGTATGGACAGGGCCCATATCACAGATATGTAATCAAAGATGTGTATAATATGATTGGTTCCCAAGATTGGTGACCTCATGACCAAGGATGGTTCTATAAATATGAGTCCCACCATTGTTGGGGGCGGCTTTTGCTTCCTGCTTGCTCCTGTAACCATTTTGCTTAATAAAAGGCCTCTTTGAAGACAATTGATCGAAGCTCTTTGTGCTTTGTAGGTTATACTAAATCTATTAATAATCAATTAGAGGCCACAACAGCATCCTACGGGCCTTCTACAGAGCCACAACTGAGAGCATCCTGATTGGGTGCATCACTGCCTGGCACGGTAACTGCACTACCCTCAACCGCAAAGAGCTGCGGAGGGTGGTGTGGACAGCTTCCCTCCATCCAGGACATACTGTACACAGCAAGCGGTGTCAGCCAAGCCTGCAGGATCATCAAAGACCCCAGCCACCCCAACCAGTCTGTTCGAACTGATGTCGTCCAAAAGATGAAGCTACTTCCCCCAGGCGATCAGGCTCATAAACAATATAAACATAATAATAATAATGAATTAGCTTCCTCCAGTAACAATGACTTCCGTACCGCCACTGGTTCCTCATGTATTCAGCCTGCTGATTTATCTCTAGGTAATATTGTTCTCCAGCTTCCTCTTTTAATCATCTAATTCTATATATTTCCTCTGTGCTCTAAGTAAAAAAAAAATATGGGGGCAGTCCCACTCATATTTTAATTTTTATTGTGACAGAGACAGTAGAGATTTGACAGGAAGGATGGGTGAGAGAGAGAGATGTCCGCGGACGGAATCGAACTGGGAACCCTGCGGTTACATGGTCAGCGCTTAGTCCGCTACGCGACCTAAGCCCCCCTCTGTGCTCTAAGTTGAGGAGTTGTAGCTAGTATCATTCCCTCTGCATGTTCCAGCAAGAGATTTCTTCCATAGGTAGATGGAATTCCGTTTTGGAGATCTGTTCCTTGAGGATCTCTGGTTTTATAAGCCCCTCAGGCCTGGTGTATGGGGTCTTGGGCAGATTTTCCTTTTCCCCTTCTGACCCCTCATTTATCTCCATTCCTCCCACCTGGTTCCCCAACACTTGGCTCACAGGCCAACCCATCTGGTCGCTTAGGTTTCATCCTAGAGTAATACGTCTTGGTGTGCTATTTGACATGCGGTTACACCTTAACTGCTCCTCCTGATCTTCTGCCCCCCACCACTACGTCTCCTAAAGACACCCGCTTTCCCCTCTACTGTGTCCCTAAGAACTTCTATTGCCCCCCTTGTACTGTTTCTCTGTTTCTCCAGTGTAAAAATACAATAAAAGAAAAAATAAGGTTTTAGAAGAAAGTGATAGGAGAAGGTTTTTCCTTCTATCAATGGCCCCGGGCCTGAGCTAGATGACTCTTCCTGCTACGAATGGTGGACTGATGATTCACATGCTTAAATGTATTGATTGTAAGTCGCTTTGGAATAAGGCGTCTGCTAAATGCCAAAAATGTAAATGTAACATGCCTGGTAGGGTTGACTCTTGTTCTGCCAATGAACTTCCCCCAAGGCGTTGCCCCTGTAGCTCTATAACCCCCTCACCAGCTTGGTATCGGATGGACCCACTGTGACCCAACGCTTCGCCGTAGCTCTGCTACTCGATCTAACGCCCTTCTAATTCTTCCGTGAGTTTTCTTAAATGGGTTTGTGCTGGGTTGCAATGTATCGTTCAGCCTGTGGTTTAATACTGCTTCTGGTTCTTTCTTCTCACCCTCTTTCTCAGACATGAGGCTGTCATCCTCT
Source organism: Nansenia antarctica (assembly GCF_963989245.1). Taxonomy (NCBI): domain Eukaryota; kingdom Metazoa; phylum Chordata; class Actinopteri; order Argentiniformes; family Microstomatidae; genus Nansenia; species Nansenia antarctica. The sequence continues at coordinate 5,386,155 of NC_137689.1, read as the reverse complement.
GCATCACTTTCATCTTCTCCTTGACTTACTCGATCATCCACGGTCGCCGAGATATCGGCCCATAACATTGGCCACTCAAGCTCTCATGTTGCTGTCTTCTGGCCCGCCGTTCTAGTGTGGCAATCAGGTCTTCATTAGTTTCGCAGCGGTTAGCTGCCCGCGCCTTTTCGTTCCAGAGCTCTGCACTTATCCCTTCTATTTTGCCCATCATTTTTTAGAATTGGGTTGTGGGCTTCAGTCGTACTGATATGGAGTCTATGCTTCCTTTACAAGTTATGCATGTCTTTATCTTTTAGTAGGCTCCACCGCTCCACCAATTGGATCCATGCTCGACTGGCTTTGACTTCCTGAGGGGTAGACTGCACTCGAGTTGAGGCGGGATGGCATCCCCCCTGAAATAAAAAGTCAAAATCATCCCCTTTCTAAAACTGCCATCCCCTTTCCATCCCTTATCCCTCCTCATTTGATCAATGAACATGGTATTTCTGCTATTTCAACATTTAGTTTTGCACATAGAGTAAAACCCTGTGGGCGAGGGGGCACGCACACATGCAATGACATTTCTGCTGGTAAATACTGACCTCTGCTGTTAGTTTGCTTCTTTTTTTCCCACTTTTAAACTATTTGTCAGATACAATGCACTTTTTTTTGCAAGTACTGAAATTAAATAATGAAAACCCAAGTGCTGCCTTCTGGTCCTCTTCAGTGACTGTGCATCCAGATGATGTACATGTATAATATGTATATACCTGCACATGTATATGTACATGTATTACATACAGCAATCAACTGGTAACAACTAGACATGTAGAAATAATTGAAAAGTTGCTCAGTAAATAAGAGCTCTATTAATTAACTACTGCACTGTCAATATTAAGTTTGAGTTAATCAATAGGCAAATATACTGAACAAATGGAACAATTAGTATTCATAAAAGGGCAAAAGAATAGGCTGAAAACGTATTTTCTATGAACAATTTATTTATCTGGTCTTGAACAGGTTTAGTCGAACAGGCCGAATCCCATGTCGTCATCAGAGCCCTCCTCTGACTCCTCCTTCTTCTCCTCCTTCTTCTTCTCCTCAGCAGCAGCAGCTGTTAAGACAACGGTGATTAGTACACAATCCCAAAACCTTTGGGGTACTAAACATGGCCATAGTAAAGGAATTGCTACTAAAATATAAAACTTGATTCATTTACATTTTTACATTTTTGGCATTTAGCAGACGCCTTATTCCAAAGCGACTTACAATCAATAATTTGAATACTAAGCAGGTGAATCATCAGTCCACCATTCGTTGCAGGAAGAGTAATCTAGCTCGGGCCCGGGGCCACTGATAGAAGGAAAAACCTTCTCCCTATCACCTTCTTCTAAAACCTTTTTTTTTAAATTATTATTATTTACTGGAGAAACTGAGAAACAGCAGACATTGACAAGGCAGCAGACATTGACAAGGCAGCATACCTTGGCAGAACACCGGCAATTGATTTATTTATCTTTCTCTTTGTTTTGACTTGTCCGTCGGACAACTGCAGGAGGAAGTCCACTTGTCCGAACATAAAATGTACTTGTCCCGGACAAGCAGAGTTATCATCTGTTGATAGTCCTATTGACATCATACCAGCAACATACACTAGTTTCAAGTGTCTATACCTGTAAATATGTTTACACTCCCACTGTTTGATCTGTTTCAATAAAAGCAGCAGTTAACTTATATTCATAACAGGATGCCCTCAAAACCACTAATCTCACATATCGTTAGCCTCGTAGCATAATTGCCACAGTAGTACTGTGTGGAGGGGACTGGCAGAGTTGGCACAGGACAGCCAACTCTGTTAATTTACCTCCAGCATCTCTCTGGCACAACAGAAATATCCAGACTCTTACACAGGAAAGAGCAGGACAATGATTTGTGCAAACAACATGTTGATTATAAATGATGTGCAGGCTTTTTACAAGACATTGCACCTTGTCGCAGGGTTCACACGTCAACATGTCTAGACAAGCATCGTTAATTATCCACAAACTTTAATCCCACACACAAACGCAATTAGCATGCAAGTACCGTACAGTCCTCCCAAAGAGAGTCATCAAGGCATTTGACAGCCAATTGAAAATAAGGTGAACATAATCCAACACTGCACTGAGGACATCTACCCATACAGGGAATATTACAAGGCTCTGCAGCCCCAGACATGAGGGCCCATTGACGTGTCTATTAATTTAATATAAATATATTTCTTTCTTCATCTTCTATCATGACGACTCTGATCACTCTTCCTGCTAGAACTGGTGAATTGATGAGTCACTTGCTTAGTCAAACGTATCGATTGTAAGTCGCTTTGGAATAAGGAGTCTGCTAAATGCCAAACATGTAAATGTAACGGTGCTCTGCTCACCTGCAGCGGGGGCAGCAGCTCCACCAGTGCTAGCAGAGCTGGCCACTGCGACGGCGCCACCTGCTGGCATACTGGCCAGCTTGCCGTAACCTGTCAAAAAGATTGCAATTGAGTAAATGAACTGAACAAAGACTACTTTACTAGCCGTGTAGTGAGGGAAAATGCCCAGCTGATATGAAATGAATAGCAATAAAACAAGGAGTGGCATTTGTTAAAAAATTCAGTCAGTCAGTCTGACAATCTGTGTCATGTTGGTAAGAGTACAAATGATCAGTTTAGTGCAGCTGCAGAATGCTGGCAGATAAACGTCAGTCCAATCTGAGTCCATTTTTAGTCAGTGACGACTCTGCAACTCACCCTGGGCGATCACCTCCTCCTATTGACATCATACCAGCAACATACACTAGTTTCAAGTGTCTATACCTGTAAATATGTTTACACTCCCACTGTTTGATCTGTTTCAATAAAAGCAGCACTGGTACTATTATAGTATAGTAGGTTTACTACGTATACAGTAGTCATAGCAGAAACATCACGTCAGCCCTAAGTTAACTTATATTCATAACAGGATGCCCTCAAAACCACTAATCTCACATATCGTTAGCCTCGTAGCATAATTGCCACAGTAGTACTGTGTGGAGGGGACTGGCAGAGTTGGCACAGGACAGCCAACTCTGTTAATTTACCTCCAGCATCTCTCTGGCACAACAGAAATATCCAGACTCTTACACAGGAAAGAGCAGGACAATGATTTGTGCAAACAACATGTTGACTATAAATGATGTGCAGGCTTTTTACAAGACATTGCACCTTGTCGCAGCCTCGCAGGGTTCACACGTCAACATGTCTAGACAAGCATCGTTACTTATCCACAAACTTTAATCCCACACACAAACACAAAAAATGAACTGAACAAAGACTACTTTACTAGCCGTGTAGTGAGGGAAAATGCCCAGCTGATATGAAATGAATAGCAATAAAACAAGGAGTGGCATTTGTTAAAAAATTCAGTCAGTCTGACAATCTGTGTCATGTTGGTAAGAGTACAAATGATCAGTTTAGTAGGGATGCTCCGATTTATCGGCCACCGATTTAAATCGGCCGATTTCACTCCAAATGACTCGATCACGGCAAAAATGGCCGATCGCAAAAACCGTTTTTTTTTTTCTTTCTTCCTTTTCCCTGGGGAAGACAGATAACTGAACAGAAAACATAGGAGGACGTAACAGTATGTAAACCATGAAGGCCACGTTTATGATGTCTTTTATACAGCCATATCGACTGACTTGGGCTTCAGGCCCTAACTGGGTGATAGGCCAGACCTTTACTATGCCATAAAAATGGGTCTGCATTTGCTTGGCGCCTAATGGATCAAAACTTTTGTCTAAAAAGCAAAAAATATGTAGGCTATCCAGTCAGTAGGCCTACAGTTATGTATTTTTAAAAAAATCGGTATCGGTATCGGTTGATCTTGAGGAAAAAAATCGGTGATCGGTATCGGCCCCAAAAATCCAGATCGGAGCATCCCTACAGTTTAGTGCAGCTGCAGAATGCTGGCAGATAAACGTCAGTCCAATCTGAGTACAGACTCTGCAACTCACCCTGGGCGATCACCTCCTCCACATTTTTGCCACCGAGTTCAGTGATGACCTGGCGAGAAGAAGGGGGGACTGTCATTTAATTGTGTCACAGTCCATTACAGGGGAGCCATCACTTAAGTTGGTCAAACATTACCATAACATGTCAAATCTAACAGCAGATGTAAATAAATCACAGGGTTAGTGTTACTATTTTTAAGAAATCAATGCATGCATACAAACCTTAACAAATAGATATTTAGAGGTTAGAATGTGTGTGAAATCCAACATACCTTCTCCAGGCGTGTGTCGTCAGCCTCAATGCCTACGCTGTCCAGGATCTTCTTGATGTCCTTGGCCTGGGGGCTAGAGTTACCCCCCAGGGAAGCGAGCAGGTAAGCAGCTACGTAACGCATCCTGAGAAAAAACCATGACACAAATCACAACATCCACTTGTTAGCATGAAAAAAATGCAACAAACCAAAGGCCAGTCAGCCAGCCTTAAATACAGAGATGGGGAGATGCACAGACAGACTTTAATACGTGCCAATACAGACTGCTCTTTCCTGCTCTGAATGTCTAGACATGTAAATGCAGTGCACGTTTTCCAAAACACCAATAAAAAGAACAAGTAGACAAAGAGAAAATAGATTAATCCAGTGTCAGTAGTCAATGAATTTCCAAGAGCATTATTTTGGTGCAACTGTCAGATTAAAAAAAGCCCCAACAACTTTACATTAGTCTCATGAGACTTTCAACTATGTAAATTATGTTTAACTACATGAAGTGTAGACATTGACTTGAAATATTGACTTGTTAGATCATCAGCTGGACTGGCTTGCTTAGTTGAAAGGATAGTCACTACTTGTTTAGTTCAGCCAAATGCACCATTCAGCCTACTGCTATTAGGCTAAGTGGAGTTGCCAACATTGGAGCGACCCTCATCACATAACGGAGACGATCGGGGGCATCGAATAAAGCCCCAAAAAAGCCCAATAATGGGACGAAACTATATGTATCTGCCTTGGGCCTTCTAACTAAACGGAGTTCCTAGACCAGTCCTAGAGAGGCAACAGTGAGCGGGACCCACATGGTAACATGCTTCTCTAAGCACAATGTTACTTTTAGTTTAGCCTAGAAGATTCGGGGGGTATTACTTGAATGTAATGTTTAATGTTACAGTGATGTATCATACATGTGTTCATAGGGTTCATAATTACTTTAATAAGTCACTCACTTTGACACAGAGAAGGCGAGCGCGTGTTCACGGAAGGAACGCTGGTGGGAAAGGAAGCTGAAGGCGCGGAGGAAACGGAAGTACGGCACGTGGGGCGGGGAAAGTAAGAAAAATGTTTTGATTGGTGTACAAATCTGCTACTAGCTATGTTTTATACTGTATATTTCTATGTATTTTGTATTTTGAATTTTGTAACTGTTTTTAAATGTGTTGTTGTACGGCGACCTTGAGTGCCATGAAAGGCGCCTTATAAAATAAATGTATTATTATTATTATTATTAAAAAAAGAAACGTCATACATTCACGCATGCGCAGTGGTGGTCTTATACATCCACAATGTTTTTTATCCACGCATCAGGGTTGCCAGATGGGAGTGGGTTACCGCCGAATGAGCTACTTTTGATCGCAACGGGCCGGGGGGAAAAAGCATTTGGGCGGGTTAGGCTGGATAACTAGACTCCAGGTATCAAAATGTACGTTTTCTGACAGTATAGGTTTTGGGCTGTTGTTTTTTGGGGTGGATTTAGCGTTTTTTTAGATTGTGGTTAGGCTGGGAATTGTCAATCCCATCTGGCAACCTTGCATACATCCACGCATGCGCAGATGTCCGTTGGTCTGTCTAACCACCAGTGCTGCAATAACCACCAACAACTAACCAACTGGATATTTGTCTTTGCTTCATTTCCTCTTAGCTTTCATTTATCAATTAAGAGATTCAGAGACACCATGGCTTCGTTGGGGGAACCTGTCCGACTGGAACGAGGTAGATAGACAACTAATAATATTACACCAAAAGCCCTTGGTTAATATTAGGCTATAACAACAAGCAATAGCTAGCCAGCTAGCGGCTAACGTGAAACGCTTAACGTCTCATTTCATTGTTGTCATGTTGCTGGTTGCATTGGTTACAGTAACTTACTGTTATATTGGCCAGATATAGAGACCCATAACCAGATCATTTCTATTGTGAATTGTGAACTTATAGCTTAAACGTAACATTAGCTACTCATCCATCGTAAGTAGTATAGCTAGTAGAAGATCGAGCTAATACTCTTTAGTTAATCCTATTCCTCCTCCTCCACCAATCAGCGAGCAGCTACTGAGCTAGACCAGAAAGCTTGGTTTGCTCGTTTGACTTAAGACATATTTAAGGTTATGCTTATTATGAATGTATGTCATGTATGACACACCCAGCACCTGCTAACAGATGTCCAAAAACAGTAGCATCACCAGACACTGGTGGTTGCACTACAGTTACTAGTTGGTTTGTTCGTGTATACATGTGAAAAAAGCATAAATGCACCTACTGTAATGCCAAAACAAATTCCTATATGTGTCAAGCATAATGGCAATAAGCGTAATCTGAATCTGAAGTTAAACCATAGATAGAAACACAATTAAATATGTATTTCCGTCTGTTTGTGATGAAGCTACCCTCTCTGTAGGTTACCTATGTCTGCAAGCTGTTTTGACCAATTTGATGGAGTAGGTGGTAATGAGTGGCAATGCTGCAGTGCTTAGTTGTATGACGCTTTGTGGTGTAACCCAAACCAACCAGGCGTGACTCTTGTAGTAGAGTTGAGAGCATCTGCCTCAAGCCAGTTGTTTCCCAAAAGACACTCACGGTGGTCCACATGTTGTGTGTTCTTTCCCACAGACATTTCCCGTGCTATTGAGTTGCTTGACAAGCTCCAGAGGACTGGGGAAGTGCCACCCCAGAAGCTCCAGGCCCTTCAGAGGGTCTTGCAGAGCGAGTTCTGCAACGCTGTGCGAGAGGTGAGTTGAGGGAAGAATTCGGCTGTAGAATATCCAGTGCTGCTCACCTCACCAACTCGGGTGTTATTGTTTGAGCCGGGGCAGGAGACTTTGTAGCCAAAGGCGTAGTGCAGCTTGTTCCCTTATCACGTGTTATTGTTTCAGCTGGGGGTTGAGTAGCCGCGTAGCATCCTCCTCTATGCAAATATTATGGAGACTGCCATGTATCAGAATACACATTTACTCTGCCAAGACACAATAAAATCCTTCTTTCACTGACTCTTAACACTAGAACAGCCAAGTGAGTAAAAAAATAAATATACCTGCACTCAATTTCAGGACCCTCTTTTCATAACCTTTCCTAGATATGTGCGTTCTACCACCCAGTGTCCTTTTCAAAATCATAGCTTCCCATTCTAAAGACCATGGTCATTTGACCCCAGAGGTGACGCTAAGAGTAGGTGAAATAGGCACGGCTGTCCTAGTGTTAATGGTTCATCGGGTGGTTGTCCCCTTTGATGAGCATCAAGCTTGCCAAATGTGTCTTATAAATAAATAAAAGCACTTCAACTACTCAAGGGGGATACAAAGAAGCGAGCTGAGGGAGTTAAGCCAGCTAACTTTAGCTCCAACTCCAGATTTGATCAAAGTTAGCTCACAAATTCCCCAAGCTCGCTATTAAAATACGTTGCAATGGACATTTCCTCAAAGGGGGACAACCACCCAACAAATCCAACCCAACGTGTCAATGTCAAAGCCTCAGACTATAGCTTTGTTCCGAAATGCGTTCTTGCACTGTCTAGCGTGTACACCATACTTAGTATATGCTGTATATAGAGTGCAAAAATGTATTTTGGAACACTGCCTTTCTGTCCATAGTAGCACTTGTACAGAGGAGGGTGCTATCCGGCTAGGGCTTGAATCCCGCAGTTATGTCTCCCATAGCAAGATGAGGAACCCGGAATTTAAAGGTGGAATTTTATTTTCATGTGTATTTCTGATCAATTCATAATGCATCTCAAACTATCATTATTTTGGGTGCAGCTGCATTACATCGAAACGCGAGGTCTATGTTTACTTCCTAAAAAGTCCAGTGTTTCCTCTATATGCATTTATTGGTGGCGGGCCGCCACGAATGAATTTCCTCCGCCACAAATTGATTCAGTCCACAAAAACAAAAACTAAATAATAAATAAATTAAAAAAAAATCTGAACATTTTAGCTGATTAAAATATATCTGATCCTAGATCAGCGCTATAATGGATGTTGACTAAAAGTGCACCTAAATCCACGCCCATCTCTCTCTAACCGCTGATCCAAAATCAGATTAATGACATTAAACATTCAGTTGACGACGTGACACAAGGGCTCCTGATTGGTCTAAATGTGAACTGTGGTATTCTGTGTACAGGCCACCGTAGTGACATCAGGTCAGGTGGGCAGGTTACGACGAGACAACAAGAGACCGGTATTGTAGAGCTTACAGAGCGAGTTAAAATAAAGACACTACATTGAAATACAGAAGGACTCACGTGTATGTTTAATAGAATAACACGACATGGTGTCAGAAGTCCTGTAAGTGAGTGTTAAGAGTTAGATCGGCCGACAAGTGTAATTTGAGCTCGTGACGGTGAGAAGGGAGAAGAAAAGATGGATGCTAATGCTAACGCGGGAGCAGCTGCAGTCCAGGGGGGTATTCCATCAACGTCGCTAAAGGAAAATCCTGGCTTATTTTGGATAACTCTCGCGAGACTTGTCAGAATATGCCTGGATATTTTTAGGAACTCTCGCGAGACTTGTCAGACTAAACCTGGATTTTCTTTTAGCGATGTTGATGGAATACCCCCCAGAGAGCGGCGCCAGTTTCAAGTGCTACGTTCAGCATCCAGCCTCCGGATCAGCCTAGCATCTAAAAGATACAAAAAGCTGATCTAGCTAGCTAGGTGCACAAATAAGCTACAGCGGGAGAGCCATCAGCATCGGCTAGCTGTGTTGGTGTATCAGCAGACATTAGCAAGTCAAAAAACGATTCTTATGTGCCGTCACTTTAGCAACGACACAGTATTGTCAAGGGGAAAAGAAGGGGAGACGATTTTTTTATTGACAACGGAATTACATGCTGGAAAAACATGCATACACAGACAATAAGAGACACACGGGAGAAGTACGGGAAAACAGGGCTGATGTGGGTGTCATCAAAGGTAAGAGTTTGTTTTCTTTAACTCAGCTGATACTCAGCTGTTTACCGAATGCTCCATCTGACTGTGATTTTACTTCTGTAATTATTGTAATTCGTATTATATTATAGCTGATGATCTTTGTGTGTGTGTATGTGACTGTCAGTCACAAGTTTCTATTCTGTATTTTCATTAAAAAAAAATTGGCCATCCTCTAGTTTTGCCTGAAATTACGTCGCGCGCTATGCGCGCGGTCAGGGCTACCCGCCACCAATGTAAGAATTCCTGGAGGAAACACTGAAGTCTCATACTGCATTTAAATACGTCAGACAGGGGTTTTGCACTCCCACCTTGCTCAGTGATTCCCAGAGAGAGCAGTAGGTGTTAGCGCTTGTGCTGTTCAACAGAAGGACCTTGTGTGGGAGGGAGAGGGGGATCCTGGGAGTTGTAGGAATCAAATGGACAATTTGGAACATCAAGACTGATGAGGGCATTCAAAGCAAGACATCTTGAGTCAGAGGTTGTTTTAAAACACAGTTTTTATGGGATGTGTCTTCTATTGATTAATGAAAACAACAATTACACTGGAGTACAGGGTAACATTATGCTTTAAGCCTGAAAGTTATTGCCCTTAGTGTCATTCATGTAATTTCTTTGTAATGCCAAACAATGCACCACAAAGGGTGTTTGATCCTAATCATCATTTAGTTTTTTTCTGTCAAGAATAATACCTTTTCAGTCCACAGACTCAGATACTCAGCTGAAAGTGTATCCTCAATCAGCACAAACTAAACCTGCCAGTTTGATGAGGGGGGTAGAAGTGTAGCTCTCGCCTGTATGACTTTGAATGTTGTTGACTAACCTTTGTTTTGCCTCTTCTCCATGTCTCCTCAGGTGTACGAACATGTGTATGAGACAGTCGACATAAATAGCAGCCCTGAGGTCAGGGCTAACGCCACAGCCAAGGTACATCCACATTAACTACCTATACTATACTCAAATCGTATTGGACCGCAAAATACCCATAACACCTAGGATTGTATATGATTCATTACCAAACAAGTGTTGAATTTGAATTTGTTCTGGGTCTATTCATCGTTATGCTATCATATCATACTATCTTCTCAATTATGTCAGCAGAAATGTAAAACATCATACATAATGTCATATATCATCATATAAATTAATAATTGCTTGTCTTTTGCGTGTTTTCAGCTGTTGGCTTTAACAATCGCTCCTCTTGTTCGTTGTAGGCCACTGTTGCAGCGTTTGCAGCCAGTGAGGGGCACTCACACCCCCGCGTGGTGGAGCTGCCCAAGACAGAGGAGGGGCTGGGCTTCAACATAATGGGAGGGAAGGAACAGAACTCTCCTATTTACATCTCACGCATCATCCCCGGGGGCATCGCTGACCGCCACGGGGGCCTTAAGAGAGGCGACCAGCTCCTCTCTGTCAACGGAGTGGTATGTGCACACAGACACAAGCTGAAATACTATAGAAACTAGGACCGTAAAGCATATAAGATTAATCGGACCGATTAATCAACTCATGCCATACATTTTTTAGGGAGAGGGGGAAATCACCAAAAAACTCAGATAGCGACCAGCTTCTTTCTGTCAATGGAGTGGTATGTGCACACAGACAACAGCTGAAATACTATAGAAACTAGGACCGTAAAGCATATTAGATTAATCAGAACGATTAATCAACTCATGCCATAATTGTTTTAGGGGGGGGGGGAATCACCCCCCCAAAAAAACAGAGCAAGCACAAGAAGTTAAAGCTAAAGTGAGTTGGAAGCTCGGTTTGAAGCAATTCACACCCATTTGTCTTCATCTATGAGAATAGGAATGGCAATTCAAAATATGGATTTGGATTTCCATTATTTCATTGTCAAAGTTAATTGTAAAGTACCCTATTACTCTCCCACTAGGGATGGGAATCGAGAACCAGTTCCAGTTGAGAATCGGTAACAAATTGTTTGACGCATCGGACTCGTATGCCTCTGAGGTTATCGATTCCTTTTATCGATGCCGGCATGTTTTGCGCATCGGAGCAAGTTGTTGCAAAATGTTATGGTTGCGGCTTGATTGGATCTCTACAGCAGTGTTTCTCAACCCTCTCCTTGGGGCGCCCCAGCCGCACCGCATATTTGATCTGTTCCACCACCAGCACACCTGATTCAACTAATCAAGTACAAAGCAATTATGGTTTATGGTTATTATGGTTATGTAACAAAACAGGTAATAATCATGTTCATACAGTGGCAAGAAAAAGTAAGTATAAATGTGCCTTAAAATCTATAATTAAGCAATATCACACGAGAGGGAGTGTGTTATACTTAATATCAGCACGGCTGTGATTCGGTCATAGGTACGAGGCCGCCAGGCCGAGTACCGAAGACAATCACAGCCGTGCTGATATTCATTATAACACACGACCTCGAGTGTGATATTGCTTTTATACAACAGTTCTACAGCGCAATTTATTAGTTAACAGTAATAAGTGACAACAGATTATGATTTGTTTGTTTATTTAATCATTTATTTTGTCTCCGTCAAGAAGAAATAGTTCCACAACGGGACTGTTCAACTGGACTGTTGCCTAGTAATCTGAACACAAACTAGCTACTTTGTATCGTGGCTAGCTACTTTGTATCGTGTACATGTATTTGTACATTTCCATGTATTGTGCAACCAGTGAAATATGACTCGGTTGACAGTCGCTTTGGTGGCATGTGTGAATGTGATTCAGAGTCAGACCAGTTGACATCAGACAGCACGCTGCTCCATCGTTTTCTAGTGTGCACATTATAGTCAAATATCAACATAAGTCAACTCTCTAACAATGAATACGGTGAGGTATCCAGTAGTACACAGTCTATTCTAGCACAAGCAATTGAATCAGACGCGCCTCTTGAACTCACACTTACAAATGTCCGGAGGTTAGAACAGCAGTACGACGGCGCAGGTCCGCTCTACAATGTAGTCTAATTAACGGTCATTTAGAACACCTGTGCGGCGGAGTGATACGTATAGTTAAGTCCCAGTGCTGTTATACTATATATCGTAACTCATGGAATGCCTCTTGTCCAATCAAATTACTTGGTCGGAACTAACTGTTGTATAAAGTTACAATAATGAACAATCAATCAACTAATAACACACAAATGATTGTATTGTTCTTGTCCGCATTGAATACATCATTCAAACATTCACAGTGTAGGTTGGAAAAAGTATGTGAACCCCTAGCCTAATGACTTCTACAAAAGCTAATTGGAGGCAGGAGTTAGCAAACCTGGAGTCCAATCAATTGAAACAAGATACTTTGACTTATAAAAAAAAACACTCAAACATTTTGAGTTTGCTACTCACAAGAAGCATCTGCTGATGAGAGCGAAGCCTCTCAAAAGAAGAGATCTCAGAAGACCCACGATCAAGCATTGTTGATTTGCATGAAGCTGAAAAGGGTTACAAAGCAATTTCAAAGAGTTTAGATATTCATCTGTCCACAGTTAGACAAATTGTCTATAAATGGAGACGATTTAGTACTGTGGCTACTCTGCCTAGAGGTGGGCGCTGAACCAAGATGACTCCAACGCAGAATGCTCAATGAGGTAAAAAAAAAAAAAGAACTCTAGAGTAACAGCTAAAGGCTTGAAGGGATCATTGAAAGTGGCTCTCTGTTCATGAGTCTACCATACGTAAAACCTTGAACAGGCAGGGTGTCCATGGCAGGACACCACGGAGGAAGCTGCTGCTCTCTAAAACAACAACAACATTGCTGCGTGCCTGAAGTTTGCCAAAGAGCACCTTGACAAACCACAACGCTTCTGGGGAAATTTTGTTTTTGTGGACCGATGAAGGTTTAATTGTTTAGAAAGAACACGGCACACAACCTAAACGTGAAATCTCAAGACCACACTCATATGAATGTTCCTGTTATGCAGGCTCTGTTGCATGAAAAGACACACCACAAAGAGTAAAACCAATCACACAACACGTCATAACATTAATTAATGGCAAACAATCCAGTTCAGCTCCTTGTGGAGCCATCTGGCACCTGATGTTGCATGCCTGTGTCTCTACCTCAGAGGAGAGTGAGGCCGTCTAAACTTTGAGGTGGTAAATAAAAAAAAGAGTTCCTGTTTGGTTCAAATAGTATAAATGGTTCCTGTTTCCTCTGTTGACTACAAACAAAGCAAAGCACATCCATAGGTTTCTACTTGTTGTGTTGTTATATTGCACTAATGCTCTCTGGCAACAACGTTGGTGTTCTACTACCCAGGACCTCCACATTGTGAGAGACTGCTCATTATTACATGGTCCAACACTTTCACACACACACACCGCAGCCACACTCAACTCACACACACACACCTCAGCTCCCATTGGCTCCCACATAACTCGAACCCTGTATAGCAGTGGTCACCAACCTTTTTAAGCCCAAGATCCCTGACCTCGGCCTTGGTGAAGGCAAGATCTACCTATTGAAGCGTTGAGAGAAAAAGACAGCCAAGATAGTACTTTAAACTTAATGACGTTTATTTGCCTGTATTTTAATTAGATGCAATGCATTGGTCCAACATTAAAATTGATGCAACAACAAAAAAAAAGACTGTATCAAGCATATCAGGCAGCTGTCTTGCTTTAAGAATTGTACATAACTGAAATTCAATTCAAAGTTTGATTATGTCATTTCATTACAACACAAAAAAATAAAGGCATGGAATGATGGAATGGAGGAATGTATGATAAAATCATTTTGTTCATAGTAACGTTAGCTGACATTCTTGACATTTTGACACTTGACTGACTTAATTATTATTCTTACTTATTAACATTGACAAACATATTTACAATTAGCATTTTATAAAGTAGAACTGTAATGTGTACTTTCTCAGTCAGTGCTAAGTGCAGTCATCTTATGCAGCATCACTTTTCACATCAAAACAAAAGTAAAACTAATGTGTACTTGTGTCTCAGTCAGTGCTAAGTGCAGTCATCTTATGCAGCATTACTTTTCACATCGAAACAGTCATGTTACTCACTCAAGTCAGTGTGATGGTTGTGACTGGATACTGTCTACAAGTGCTTTGTAGTTTGGCTCATAGCTACTGACTGCCAGTCTGAGACAGTCTGTGAGGTGTCTGTCAGTAAGGCGGCTCCTGTACTTTGATTTGATTATTTTCATCTGTGAAAATGACATTTCACAGAGATACGTGGATCCAACGTAGGCACTCACTCTTAGTGGAATGGAATGGACTTTATTTGTCATTGCTACAGTACAGGTACCAAACAACGACATTTAGGAGGGGTGGCTCCCCTGGTGTTTAGGAAAGGAAAAAGAAAACACATTTTAGAAAGAGCATAGATGCATAAAATCACAAGAAGGTAAGGAGCTGGTTTACATCAATAAAGGCTATGTACACAAACCACTGTACTATACTGCACAGATAGTCAACTAGGGTTGTCATATTGCACAAAAAGTATTTTTTCACATTATTTTAAAGTGTCACAGTTTGCAGGCTTGAAAATTTACATGTTTGTGCCTCAGCACTAGCTGCCATACAATCCGTCCGGACTGTCCTGGGCCCTAGTGCCCATGCAGTGAGAAGAGGAAACTTCTCTCTGCTGACAAGTCCCCAAAAGTCACTGTCCCTTGACCTGGCTTTCAGCTCTATGTCATTTTGTAAATCAACCATCTCCATGTCAACTCCACTTGGCAAAGTAAATACTTGCTGGAATTTGGCTGCTACCTGCTCTATATCAATGGGCACAAATGGGTTTGAGACAAATGCAGCAATATCTGCCATGACATCTAACTCACCAAAACGCCGATTGAACTCTGTTGCCAGTTTGTCCAGGGGAGCACAGTACTGCTCAGGGTGAAAAGCATCATTGTCTTCCAAGGCCTGTGCCATTTTCTCCAGGTTGGGAAAGTGTGTCAGCCTCCCATTCTTTAGGTGTGTGTGGTCCAAACACCGAGCTTGGCCTTGAACCCATTTACTGTGCTTATCATGTGGGGAAGGTGTCGGTCTTTTCCCTGCAGCTCGTAGTTGAGTGCGTTCAGTTTTTCGGTTATGTCTGTCAGGAACCCCAGGTCCAGTAGCCACGCATCGTCTGCCAGTTCCTTGTGCTCCTCGTTCCTTGTAAGTAAGTAGGCCTAAGTAAGTAAATCTTTATTTATCTAGCACCTTTCATACAAGAAATGCAGCTCAAAGTGCTTTACAACAGGAATAAGAACATAAAGTGAATAAAAACATATATAAAAACATATACATGCATATAATGAATATAAAAGCAGGGGGAAACAGTAAAAAGAAAAAGTAAAGATCTGACTTTCCACACCAATTTAAGACCTTTGCCTATGAAAATATTTACTACCACTTGCCTTGTCGACAGGAACGTCTTGATCTCGGGCAGCAAGTCGACAAATCGCTGCAGCACTTTGCCGCGACTCAACCACCGCACATCAGCATGGAGAAGCAGGTCTCCGTAAGCAGCGTCGAGCTCGTCCAATAACGCTTTGAATAAGCGGTGCTGAAGCGCTTTCGCTCGAATCGAGTTGACTCACCACCAGTGTCATTACATGGGAAAAGTCCAACACCTTACCAGCCAAGGCCTGCTGATGGATCACACAGTGATAATTGACGAAGGAGGGAAAATCAGGGTCATTACGACACAGTCCAATAAATCCATTGCGCGCACCGCGCATTGCTGGGGCCCCGTCAGTAGTAATCGCCACTAGTTTATGAATGGGTATGTCATTTTCACCGACATATTTTTTAAATTCATTGTAAATATCCACACCCCTCGTGTTCTCCTTTAAGTGCAAAAGAGTGAAGAAATCCACCTTTGTTGTAGAATCCTGGAAAACCATTTTGACAAATGTTTTTTTTGCGAGTCACGTAGCAGTACTATTCTCTTATCTGATTGGTCACTTTCATGCAGCATTTGCGACACAACAGTTTGCTAGAGAGAGAGAGAGAGAGAGAGAGAGAGAGAGAGAGAGAGAGGCGCGTGCAAAACATAGGCTCTTTGTGTATTTATTTTTTATTTTTATTTTTTTTATTTTTTTATTTTTTTATCAATCAAAGATCTACAGAGAAAGTCTCAAAGATCGACCAGTCGATCGCGATCGACGGGTTGGTGACCACTACTGTATAGGCTACTGATTAATCTGCGCAGCGGAGCACCATGAAAACGTATGGTGACGGCGCACCTTGACACAGATCATGAACATAATTGGTGACAGTGCACCACCCGCACATTGACAACAATAGTCAAAATAAATCATATTCATAATTAAGTTGTTGGAGCTCCATGAAAACCGAATCGGTGACCGCACCTTGACACAGATCATGAACATATCGGTGACAGCGCACCACCCGCACATTGACAACAGTCAAATAAATAATAATAATAATAATATTATATACGTATATATTATAATAATTTCTCTCTCAGTGACAGTGAGTGTCACTTCGCTAGCTAGCCTAAGATACCTGCTGTGCTGTCTTCTTCTTCTTCTGTGCAGAATGTGGACGCGCAGTAACGGTACGCATGTCATGCCTCAAACATAACCCAAAATTCCTCCGCGCGCTTTGCACATTTTCTTATCAAATCACCCGGCAGTAATCCCTATTTAAATTTAATTTAATAGAAATGTAACATTGAAGGATTAGTATATATTAGTATCAGTTTATATTGTAGAGACTCAGTGCTTGAGATCTTATGATCGTATGATACGATAGTTCGAGGGCTGTGGGCCCTACATGATTCTGGGCCCTAATGCAGCTGCATTACCTGCATACATGGTAGTTACGCCACTGATCCCAACAGTGAAGTACGGTGGGTAATCTGCGGCTGCTTTGCTGCCACGGACAGCTTGCCATCATCGAGGGGAAAAGTAATTCCCAAGTTTATCAAGGTATCCTACAGGATAACGTCAGGGTGGCTGTCCACCTGCTGAAGCTCAGTAGAAGTTGGATGATGCAGCAGCACAATGACCCTAAGCATCAAAGTAAATCTACTACGGAATGGCTTAAAAAAAAAGAAAATCCGCCTTTTGGAGTGGCCCAGTCAGCCCAGACCGTAACCCAATAGAGATGCTGTGGAATGACCTCGAGAGCCGTTTACACCAGACATCCTAAGAATATAGCTGAGCTAAAGCAGTTCTGTAAGGAAGAATGGTCCTCCTGAACGTGGTGCAGGTCTGATCGGCAGCTACCCTAAGTGCTTGGTTGAGGTTATTGCTGCCAAAGGAGGTTCGACCAGTTATTAAATTCAAGGGTTCACTTACTTTTTCCACTAGCACTGTGAATGTTCAATGGGTGTGTTCAATTAAGACACGAAAGATCACATTTTATGACCAATTAATGCAGAAAACCAGGAAATTCCAAAGGGTCTACGTTTTCTTGCCACTGTACATGGGATGAATTAACGTTAATTTGAATGAATTTAAAAAGACGAAAATGGCAACGTTAGTTAACGAGTATCTACTGTCAACATCATTAAAGTTAGCAACAGAAGGCTAGCTAACGTCAACATTATGTTAACATGATAACGTAAAATGTTTGACCGCCAGCGACATTGAACTTTGAACTCCTTCCCATAGGGATAGCGGCCAGAAAGTTTGGCCACTTTGTCTTTGACTAAGAAACCCTAAATGAAAACGAACGCTGTACAAATATTCTCCCATTTCATCCATTTCGTTCAAATGTTATGTTCAGATATTATACACCGTGTTCAGAGACTCGATATAATAAAACAGCCATGTGTAGGCCTACTTTATTTCCACACAGTAAATGTATCGGCGATAAAGAATCAAACTGATAAGCTGAATCGATAATGGAATCGGTATCATCTTATCAATTCCCATCCTTATCCTCCACTCATTGTTAAACAACCACTTTGTTTTTTTTCTCTTGAGATGTTTGCCCCCTCCATCGAGTCCTTTAAATCTAAGCTCAAAACTCACCTGTATTCCTTAGCGTTCCCTGACTCACTCTGACTCCTGCCTTGTTTGTTTTGACGTGTTGTTCTGTTCCTCTGTTGTTCTGTTGGTTATTTAATTTTCTGTTTATTTACACTTTAGGAGTACTTTTACTGTAAAGCACTTTGGTTGACAAGTGTTATGTTTAAATGTGCTATATAAATACATTTGATTGATTGATTGATTCTGTTTCCTCCTGCGTCTTGTTGCAGAGTGTGGAGGGGGAGCACCATGAGAAAGCAGTGGAGCTTCTCAAGGCTGCTCAGGGCACGGTCAAGCTGGTGGTCAGGTACACCCCGAAAGTGTTGGAGGAAATGGAATCACGCTTCGAGAAGATGAGGTCTGCAAAGCGCCGGCAACAGAACAGCTATCCCCAATAGTTGTCCCACAACTGACGCCCCGATTCCCACATCCCCTCCCTTCATCCAGCCATCTGTCCAAGTCTTACTCTCACCTCCCTCCTCAGACTTAGCACACTAAAACAAAGTTAAGTTTGTAGCCACTTGTATTATATTACGTACTACTTTTACTCTCTGGTATTTTCTACACCCCACCCCCTGCATCTTTTTACACTGTCCTACACACTGCAACTCCAAGTGAACACTAGATTGATCATGTTTCTAAATGTAGGTGGTCATTCACACTTTCACATGTGCATTACCTTTTGGAACAGACATTTTGGATGCTTTTTAAGGACCTTTGAGACCAGCCCCAAAGGTTCATTGATTGAAGAGGCTGTATTTTTTCTTTCAGTATAGCCTTTATAAAGTGCCTCAGGGCAAAAACAAATGTATTTAATCTTGTACTGTCATTCAGACGGCCCTTATTTTATGTTGGTTATAAAAGTCAGGTAAAATGAGAACCCTTGCATGACTTGCTGAGCATTTGTTGCAGTACACTTTGCACACTATTTACCACAGTAAACAAAACAACGGGATGAAATATTTGAATAGGGAATACGTACGTCATTTTCCTTTGCAGAAACAACACATAACTGCAAAAATAACCCTAAAACATCTTGGACAACTTTGCTCACTGAGAACACATAAGGGAAGTGAGGCCCATTATGTAGATGAGGATAGTTTTATGTTGTTAGCTTTGGTTTTTCCCTTCTCTTAAAATAAATAGTAGGGTAGTTGAGTAAATCTGTCCCTTTTAATATGCACAGTATTTTCTCATTTAAATGTGGGCACAATTAACACATTACTGTTTAGGGCATTGTAAACCCTCTTGTTCTTATTTTCAAATTATTAAGAAATCGCTGGATTTATTTTTAACATCATGCTGATGTTTTCAATGTCTTACAAGCATAAAAAAGGATTGTGCTGTCCCTCATAAAATATTCAGCTCCCTCCAACTTTTGCATCCCATGAATCATTTACAGCCTTCACATGCGTAGGTTTCAGGGGGCTGGGAGAAGGCTCACTCAGAGGCGGAGCACTAGATGCAACATTCTGATAACCTTTTCCGCCTTATATCCCATTTCGAGACCTGAGGCTATTCTGACATTTCAATATTTCAAAAGAGCAATAAGTTAAAACCTTTTGAAACCAGGAGGTTTTTTTTTCGCAGAGAGGGTCAACAAAATGTTGAGATCCCATCGATAACTGTATTTAAGTGGCCCCCTTGCCATAAAATGCTGATTTCTCACTGAAACACTACAACTGAAGTATGTAGCCAACTCAATAACACTACGTATTATAGATAATAACTTAACATGTGCATGTAAAAGTTAATGATAAAACACAACACATTTCCATTACCGCCTAACAGTTTGTCTCAGAAAGGGACAATTCACATATGATAGATATACGTTGGTATGCAGTGTGGAGCAGGAGATACATCCATTGTTTCTCATGTTACAGTGCTCATGCTAAGCTATGGTTGAGTAAATGAAGCCATATTTTTGATTGGTGACTCTCAGGACCAAATTACTTGATGGTGATCCATAAAATGAGGTAAATGCTATTTTGGTAAACTGTAATTTGAAGAGAAGACATTAGAATTTTGTCTCACTGATGTCAACAGATATATTCGTTTAGGCATTTTAGACAGGTTTGTGCTGTTATATTTAGACAATTGTTGTGTTAAAAATAGAAAGCGTGTTCAATATGTTAAAATTGTAGTTTCCTAATTTCCATCAAGCAGTCGTGGAAGGTTAGAGGGTCATTATAAATAAAAACAGCACTGATACATGGAAATTCTGTCCTGAATCATTGTAAGAGGGAGGATATCGGATGCACTTCAGCATGAATCTAAGACAGCTTGATTTACTAACACCTGTTTTAACTGAGTTAAAATGCTAATCTTAACACACTTATTATATTTCCGTCACTATGGATTCTAACCCATTTATCAAGTTTGTTACTGTACATGTCAGTGTGTCCTTCAATACAACTAACTGTATTGTCCTTGTTACTGACATTGTAATAGACTTACCAGAATGTTCATGACAGTTACTTAGCCAACTCTGGCTTTGTGAAACGTCCCTCTAGTTTCTACCAGTAATTCCTGCTTATATTTCGGAAGGGTCAATAGAATATTTTTGTAAGTGTTTTTTCTTTTGATATTTTTCTCCTTTTTTACAAGTGATTTTCATGAGGAATTTCCAGAAATTATTTGTATTCCTTTTTTTGAATGTTGTTCTGTCCTTGTGTTTCGAGTACCAAGACCAAACTTGCAACATTTATGAGAACAATTTGATATCATATTGAATGTTTAATCTGCTAGTTTTGGATTGTTACTTAAAAAGTGTGGTGTCCTGAGTTTATTCTGTCCATTTGTTTTGCGTTACATTGATGTGGATGATGTATATAATAATTGTTTAGATCAAAAATAACTAGATTCAAAGCTGCACAAAATAAATTATACAGTAAAGTGTTCTGTTTTGTATGTTTGTTTTATTGAACTCACATTTTTCAAAAAAGTTGATCATATAACCGTTGCATCATCTAATATAATCACTGAAATGAGAACAGGAACAAAAGCCATGTTGCTGTACTTCGTACTGTAGATAGATAGCTTCCTACATTTTAGGTTAAATTAGATTAGATATTGTCTGTTGAATCTGAAACTAGCTTTACATCAGATATGCATAAGAGTTTATCAGCAGAATGTCAATAAGAGGGCAATCATTTGATGATTGGACAAGGTTACAGCACGTTTTTATTAACTAATAGTAGAGTAATATTGTAACCCCATGTGGTAAGTTTCAGAGGAATGGGAGGAATTTTCCCAAATGGGTTTAGATAAAGAATTGCAGAATGAAATTACAATATGTCTATTTATACTTAATTTTGTTGGGTATTTGTTTCCATCGTACTGTGAAAGCCGATGTGTTTTCTTTGTTGAAACAGGAAGAGTCCCAGACCACACCAGGAATCCACCTGTTTGATGAGGGTCTTTGTTTAAACAGGAAGAGTCCCAGACCACACCAGGAATCCACCTGTTTGATGAGGGTGTAATGAAAGTAGACATGTCAGATTCCTGTTTTTGTTTGTTTCTTTGATATGTTTTGTTATTACAAAAGTGACAATTACAACATGACTATGGCTTACACTAATATTAATACAATTCCAAGAGTAATTGCATTGTTAACTTACTACACAGGAATAGAACAAGTTCATATGAGTGTTACCCAATAAAGATTTAGGACAAAGAAGCAACGTCTTTTTCTGACTGATTGAATGTTTTAGGGTTTCATGAATTATAATCAGGGTTGTTGTTACTCTGCATATATGGCATTGATTGATTCATGTTTGAATGGCGATACTGAAATACTGTAATGGTACGTTGAATGTATGAGGAATTATGAGCACTGCACGTCAGTTTCATGTATCGGGACCAAAATGGTTAATTCTTCATTAGGGCTCCTCTTTGAAATGTGAATAGCTTCCTGTCGTGTTGAGACCTCGGACAAATCCCACTTAACCCTAACCCATTAAACCATGTGCTTGGAACTAAATAGAAAGCCAGGCATCAGTTGCAAAACTTTGGTTGTTGTATTGGTATTGGCTATCTGACAAAATGATGTAATTCCATGAATTTAGAATAGGTTTATATATATTTGAAATGTATATCATGGTTTGACAACTTCTAATAACCCTGAAGGGAAAGGGTGGTTTCTAACACCTGGTAGCTACAGAACTCTCTCCAGACCTTTGAACACATACCTGTGATGACGGGACATCAGCTCTGGTCCATCCAAGGCGGTCCTCCAATCCAGGATGATGAATTCTGATCAGGACCGGATTTAGTAGAACCAAGACAGCGAGTCATCCATGTCTGTGGGCTTCGAGTTGCATGTTGTATCTCTTAAAGCGTCACGCATCAGTTGTGTGTTTTTTGTGTATATATTGTAGGCTCATGTAATGCATGCATGCATGTTTGTATCTATGTATGTATGTACTGTATGTATGTATACACTGTATGTATGTATGTATGTATGTGAAGTGCCTACAGTATAGAAAGTCTATACACCCTTTCAAAATGTTCACCTTTTGCTGCCCTAGAGCCTGGAATCTAAATGACATTACATTTATTCTCACTGATCTACACTGCCTACTGGACACTTTCAAGAGTTGTTAAAATGAGCTCAAATGGAAATGTTCAATAAGTTCAATTGAGGATATCTTAGTGCTCATGATAATGATGATAGTTCATGTGATTTGGCTTGTCTTTGGATGGTCCCTATTTGGATGGGAATCAATTACACAGTGGGTTGATTAGGCTGACACTGCGAACTCAGCACATTTCTACATGTTCTCCTGATCCTGACAAACCCCCCAGTCACTGCTGATGAGAGGGGTGGTGCGGAGACACCGATGCATGTGCTGGATTTACACCAAATGTTATGCTTTGTTGTGAAACCCACATTTCAAAAGCCATGTTTTTTTTTTGGGGTGTAACACTACTTGAATTAATTGTTGCAAACACAATTAAGGATTTAAAAGGGGTTTTTATTTAATTAAGGGACTCCTTCTGCCCTCTCTGTTACCCATATTGAGGAGAGACTGGGATGATGATGTCACATCCACTGGCCTTTTCCCTCTCAGACATCCAGTTTATTTGATTGTTTGTGCGTCTCTCCAGCCCTCGGGGGGGGGGGGGGGGGGGGGGGTAAGCATTCCTGAGCAGTCCTGTTCCTGCCCAGGAGCTCAGTTTGTAATTACAGCCTGATCAATGCGCTGTGTGTCATTGATTCCAATTAAATGAAGGGAACCTCCAAAGACAGGGTTTTTTTTCTCCAAAATAGTGTGAACAATCATTATTGTTGACACTCAGTCGGACTCAATTCAACTTAAGACATTTTAAGGAGAGCAAAGGGTAGTCTAGGTAGCCTTACAGTAAAGGCCAATGCACACGGCCCCGATTTTGTCGCACTGCTGAATTCGATTCCATTGTTTTGAATGAGACAATGCACACGGCGTGCGATGCGATATTGTCGCACGACAACATTCAATTCTCCATTCACACCAATTGAAATAATTCAAAGAATTGAGAATTGAATGTTGTCGTGCGACAAAATCGCACGCCGTGTGCATTGGCCTTAAGCAAACTGCTTATTTTCAGAATTTTCCATTTCTGATATATATTATTCTTTTAAAAATCTAACCCTAATCCTGGGGCAAGGAAAGGTGAACTTTTTGAAAGGGGATGTAGACTTTGAACTGGCACTGTATGTATGTATGTATGTATGTATGTATGTATGTATGTATGTACGTACAGTATGTGTGTATACCACAATGTACGTACCTATGTATGCATGTATGTATGTACTGTATGTATGTATGTGCAGTATTCATGTATGTGGAGTATGCTTGTCTTCCTGTGTGTTTACGTTACCTAGAAATGCAGGGTTGAAACTTTATTGACATTGTTTTGTTTTTCAGTTGCCTATAGTCATTTTTATTTCTTCAAATATTTCAATTTAATATTGCAAACAACTTCACAACATACAAAATGAATTATGTTAATCCAGAAACATATGTCAATGAATAAATTGTATATATATATATTTATATATATCTATATATATTCTTATATTTTGTCCTCTGGTGGGGATAAAAAAATAAACAGCAAAGCTTTGACAACAGCACCTTGACATAGTATGTAGTTCCAACATTACCTTGAGAAGTTTAGAACAGTAAACAGATAAAGTACTTAGGAGGAAAACCCTTTTTACTGTTGAGTATGTAAACGGAATGTTTTGGTCGGTATAATATCCTTTTTTCGTAAGTGGACAATATCTCAATTCACAATTGAAGCAGCATGCAAGTGTTTTCATATGGACCTCATCCTCATCCTCACCTTTCTTTCTTTTTCTTCATTCTCAAGTTCTTGGCAACGTAAACAAATCACAATGTCTTGAGGAATGTGATATAGTAATTTAAACTGGGCGGCAAAATGATCAGATCTTTTTTTTAATTGTTTACAAGGTCATGAATATGTTCAATAAATAGACTGTAGTATCACTTTTACTGTATAAACTTCATCTTTTTTTACATGCAGTCCATAAAATTTTCATTTGACGGAATAATTTACCCTGTTATGTATATATACAAATAGATATTTTCTCTTTACTCTCTTTTTTAAACTCTCAATAAAATCTATACATTATATACACTATCTTCCTCTTTTAATGGTCAATGTGCATACACACGAAGTGTCTATCCTTATAAACCGCCAGCCAATCTTCTTTTTGCTATCCATGGTGAGCGCCCGCACGTAGGACTGGGTTGTCCTGCATTGGGAGTTATAATGCCGCTTGTCTATTCCGCGGCAGCCCTCCTTTGTGTACCCCATGGGGTTGCATTTGGTCTCATAAAAGTATTGCTTCAGTTGGCCGTTGGGGACCGGGACCTTCTCTAGGACGGTAACTGTCTGCCCAGACATGTCTATCGCCGTCTTTTTGTCCACAGCCGTCACCCACTGGCTAATACTGTCACACACGCTGAGCTCTCCGCGCCGCGAGGGGTCAGAGTGCCGCCGCACCCTCATGGACATGTTCGCTGCGTCCAGGTAGTTTTTGTATTCCTCCAGGAGAAAGAGCAACGGCGGCTCCAAAGGCACTTGGTTGCTGATCATCACCCGCGACGCGTACAGGTCGACATCCTTGCTCTCTGCAGCGGCGGCGGCGGCGGCGGCGGCGGCGGCGGAGGCGACCGCGGAGGACGGACCCCCTCCTTCCTGCTGGCCCTTGTCGGCCCCGGCCCCCCCCGGCCCCAGGGCTTCGCCCTCCACCTCCAGCAGCTCCTCGATCACCTGCTCGAACGTGTCTGTGAGCGAGGGCAGCAGACCCCCGGCGGCGCGCTGGCCCGGCCCACCCCCGCTCTGCGGAGTCCCGTGGCCCCGCCCCCCGGCCGTCACTGAGGCACCCAGGTAGCCCTCCGTCCTGTGGCCCCGCAGGCCAGGACCGTCTCTCATGGGTGCAGCTCTCATGCAACTGAAGTATGAAATAACCATAGTAAGGAACAGGATGGTCATCACTCTTCTAACCTGGTGGAACTGGAGACAAGAAGACAGAGAGAGGGAGGGAGGGGGAGAGAGAGGGAGGGAGGGGGGAGGAGAGGAGGAAGAGGGTGAAATATTAGTGCAACTCGTACAGAGTATAACAGAGTATACAGGACACTAATACAGTTTGTTGTGTTTTCGGTTATAATGTAAAGTCTCTCCCACACAGCTTTCCACGGTGTGCTTAGTTGGGTAAACAACCCAATGGTATTCCTTCCCTTGACTCATTTATTTATGACTGCATCTTATGGAAGATGCATCATGACATCAAGGGATGTTGACTAAAGCGATGTTCATTTGATATGGTCGTTAACACAAGTAGGTACACATACCAAAGTACTGTATGAAAGTAAAGAGGACTTTCTCACATGGTTCATCATCCTACGTTGACTATCGCATGCCCACTCTGCCTGATATGCACTTTGCACTTTGAATATCAACTGTGCATTTCCTCTTTTCACAGAAGGAAGGAGATTACCGAGAACCATTAGTACATATGCTGTAATGGCAGAACTAATTCTGCATTAGTAGAATCCTACCATATTCCATTAAGCTTGATGTGATAAGTATCTTATGTGTTATGCAGGAACTATTAAGTAATAACCGTAAAAATTCTTGAAACTGTACCCAGGGTCAGGCTACTCAAAATATGAGCAATTATCTCTCTCATGTTTTCATAGGATGATTATTCACATTATTGTCTCTGTTAATGATTTGGGTTACCAAACTATCATAAATGTTAAGCGGGTCTGTACTTGAATAACGAAGGCATCAAATTATACAGTGTTTTTCAATTTCACCTCATGTAGCCCAACGATTGTATTTTCACGTTACCCTGCCTTCACATCAGATTTCCCACAGGGACAGTAAAGTACTTATTGATTGATTGATTCTGTTTCGGACAAAAATCGATGTTTTCTGAGTGATTCTGCGATAGACGACCAATCTTTGTTTGTAAAACAAACAAACACCAAGCTAAACTTGATAGTGGGGAGAAGGAAGGAAGGAAGGAAGGAGCGAGGAGGTTTATTGAGGGAGAGAGCGAGAAAAGAGGAACGTCTGGATAGATGGATTGTACAGGAAGAGAGGAACTGACAGGGCAGCGGGGGGAACTGACAGGGAGCCAGGAAGACGCTGGGAGGTAAAGTGAAGAGAGGAAATACTTGTGCGTTCCTATGCCAGCGCCCACGCTATCAGAGATGCACACACTTTTGGTCACAAAACCCACGGCTGATCACATACACAGTAAACACAACAAGGAGAGAGAGAATACCACAATGGCCCAGCCGAGCCAAAACACACACACACACACACACACACACACACACACACACACACACACACACACACACACCACCACATCCTCTTCATCCAGATCATTTCTTATTCCCCCCCCCCCCTGTCTCCCCCCTGAAGCATCCCTTACCTTCGAGTCGCCCCCCTATGATTCACAGCAAATCAACACATCCGTAGAACCATCCCACAGTCACACACATAATATGAGACGCAAACCACAATGAAAGAAGCAGAGGAGCTCTCTCTTCTTCCAGAGGGGGGGCAGGCAGGCATTTAAAAATAGCCACGGCCAAGGCTCTGACTGCACTCGGCATGCCGTCCTTCTCGTGTCCCGACCCGATGCAGGAATACCGCTCCGAGCAAATCTGTCTCTCCTACCCAGGCAGCGTGGGCGGAAGGACCTTAGCGAGAGGGGAGGGGCGCACCCCACCTAAAAAGCATTTGTTTCATTCTTAATTGGTGTCTAGGGCCATGGCTGCGATTAACCAACGCCACAGTGACTGCCATAGAGATATTGGGCAGTGGCGGACTGGCCACCGGGCATGCCTGGCAAATGCCAGGACGGCCGCGAGACTCTGGGCCGCTCAGAATGTTAAAAAAAAAAAAACCCCTTTTTTTTTTTTTTTTTTTTTTGTCTCTGGTGATTTTCATTGAAAATAACTTATTTCAGCCGACCGCGGCCCAAAACATTATATATCGGCCCGGGCCTCCCACGCAGTTCTGCGCGGGTGCCCGGGCCAGGGCCTAACGTGACGTGTGACGTAACGTTACACGCATTTTCCCATGATCAACTCGTTGCTACTACACTGCTTGATAACTCAACGATAAACTGACAGGAAAATTGCATCTAGCTAAAATAAAATGAATCGGGGCACTAAACGATCAAAGGGTGGGGCAGAGAAAAAGAGGGACAAATCGAAGAAAGCTCTATTGGCAGAGGGGGGGAAATTAACAAAAATAACCGATCTGTTTGTGAAGCAAGCAGCATGTGCTAGTGTGATTCCTTCAACTAGCACTAGCCTTGAACTTGTGGAGGTAGACGACGAGGGAGAGAAACATGGAGACAAGCAAGAGGAAGTGGCAGAGGAATCGGACATGGACACGGGACTTGTGACCGAAACAGTTCATCATGACAATGACAAGCAAAAGGCGTTGGAAATTACCGGTACATTATCAGAGGGAACGGCGGCCGCGGGAGCAATGAGCGGGGCCGGTAGGATGGCTACAGAGGAGGCTGAGGAGCAGTATGATTTTTTCAAGCGACCAAATTTCGACACACTTGGACAGTTTTTCAAGTTTCACCCACATCAGTCGGCTGAAGGAACAGCCAAGAAAGCATTTAACCGCAAAGATGGATCACAACGGAAATGGGTCAGCTATCGTGAGAAGGACCATTCTTTATTTTGTGCAGTGTGCCTGGCATTTTCTAAAAAGACTGAGATTGAGACACATCCCTTCATTGATGGATATAACGACTGGAGGCACGTACACCAGAGGCTAAACGAGCATGAGAACACTGTCTTTCATATGGAATGTGTAAAGGCATACTTTTCGTGGGTAAGTCAAGCAGATATCGCACATTTGCTGCAGTCAAATCAAATGTCAGCCCGCCGAGAACAAGTGCGTAAGAGGAGGCAAGTTCTAGAGCGTGTGGTTAATGTGGTAAAAATGATAGGCAAATGTGCACTTGGTTATCGGGGACATAGATCTGAGGCCGCATACTCATTAGCTGACATGTCGGTTGATCATGGGAACTTTCTGGAGACACTGTTGCTTCTCAGTAAATATGACAGTTGCTTACAGCAGCATGTGCAAGAGTGCATTGAGAAAAGCAAGTCTGGCCAGGGAAGAGGCTCACTAGTGACATTAATGTCCAAAACAACTGTCAATACGGTTGTGGAGTCTATCCGGCAACTAATAAAAGAGAGTGTCGCTACTGAAGTCATCCAGGCTGGAATGTATTCAGTACAAATCGATACGACACAAGATATCTCAGCAAAAGATCAGTGCAGTGTTGTAGTCCGCTATGTAACAGACAGCGTTCATGAGAAACTACTGGCAGTCGTTGAATGCAAATCATCCACAGGTGAGGACTTTCTTAAACTGCTCAAAGAGACGTTGACCTCTTGCAAAATAGACATAAAGAACTGCATCGGAAACTCCACAGATGGGGCCGCAAATATGCAAGGCCAATACAGGGGCTTCTCTGCCTGGCTGTCAAAGGAAGCCCCAAGTCAAGTTCATGTGTGGTGCTACGCCCATGTACTCAACCTGGTTATGTCTGAAACTACAGGTGTAGTGATAGCAGCGGCATCATTATTTGGGTTGGTTAACGAGATTGCAGTGTTTCTTCGTGACTCATATCAGCGAATGAATGTTTGGGAAGGTGTCAGTCAGGAGGACCCCCAACACCGAAGGATTACACTGATTGGTGAAACAAGATGGTCCTCAAAGGATGCTGCGCTGAAGAAGATCTTTGGATCATTCGCCAAGCCAGACAGTGGTTTGTATGTGGAGCTAGTTATAACATTGTCCAAGATTGAGGAGAATCTACAGTTTAAACCAGCTGTGCGTGTTAAGGCTCATGCCTACATGGAGTCACTTCTTAAATACGAGACAGTTTTGACTGCACAGGTGTTCCTGCGTATTTTCTCACTAACATCACCATTGTCAAAATACTTACAGACCAGCGCACTGGATCTTGTGGCTGCCCATAGGATGGTAACAAAAACACACGAGCAACTGAAAAACCATGTCAGAGACTTTAACACAGTGAAAGAAGCCACAGACAAGTTTGTGAGATGGGCAAACAACAGATTACAAAGTGAGGAATCTGAAATGGAAGTGCAGGATGCGCTGCCACCAAAACGCATCAAGAAAAGAAAAGCAATGCCAGGTGAGTGTGCTGCTGATGCAGAACATGCAGCTACAGACTCATTGATGGCGTATAGAGTACAAGTCCACAATGTAATTCTTGACACAGCCTCTGAGTGTATGCATCGCCGCTTCCTGCAGAATGGGAAACTTTATGCTGATTTAGCATGTCTAGATCCTCGTAATTTTCCAACAATTAAAGCCAATGGACTACCTCCAAATGCACTTCAGGACTTAAGTAAATGCCTACTTACATTTGATGAAGATGCAACTGTTGAGAATTTACAGTCTGAGTTGTCAAACCTCACCACACAATGGGACACTCTGAAACAGTCTCCACTGAATGAATATACAATCAGACAGTCTGTTACGTCTGAGGAACAGGACCATCAGATGGATCAAGAAGAAGTTGATCTGGTGAGCAAAAGATGCACAACCTGCAAGAACTGTGCATTATGCTGCTATTTCCTCCTGCAGCAGTTGAATTTGTTCACTCATGTCTACCACACAATAGGATTAGCCTACAAATTTCTTTTGACACTCTCCTGCACACAAGTGGCATGTGAAAGAAGCTTTTCCACATTGAAGTTTATTAAGAATCGTCTCAGGAGCAGACTGTCACAGGACAATTTGGAGGCCTTCATGCTCATGGCAACTGAAAAAGAAATCCTAATGAAGCTGGACTCCGATGACGTGATTGACAGGGTTGCCGAGAAAAGCAAACTACTTCGTAGCCTGCTAACTAACTAAGGTAAGACACATTTATTATTATACACTGTGGCTGTGCAGTGCTCTTTTTCTGCTTTGGTGAAGCTAAATGTAATGTGCACTGTGGCTGGTGTATTGTTTAGGCTCATACATGTGATGGTTCATGTAACTGGAGGGTGTTTTGCTAACGTTATTGTATTCCGTGTCAGAGCAGCTTCTCTTAGCTACACCGAGTCTATTAGGCTTCACTGGACCTCAAGGTCCTTTTGGCTAAGATAGATGCCACAGTTCAGGTTAAGTCAGTCACTGTGGATTGTTGTCAGCACTCTGAATTCATCAGTGATTGTAGTGTGTGTCAGTGTGTGTTATGTGTTCCAAATGTCTACATTGGATTCTAGTCAGTCTGGTTATCTCAAGCTTTATATGTTAACAATCCGTGTTGCGTGTTGGGTTTGGAAATAGGGCTGTTGTGTCGCAAATGCCAGGGCTGTTTTTTGATCCCAGTCCGCCCCTGATATTGGGTCTATAAATAGGCATGCTGGGAGTCTCACAGTCTCGATTCAGAATATCACATCCTTCTCCTTAATGAGCCGCTGGGTCCCAGAGCGTCAGTGACGCGCTCCTCCAGAGTGTGAGTGTGTGTTAGGGGGGGTGGGAGGGGTTGGTTTGGATGTGTTTGCGGGGGGGGGATGGGGGCATCTTTCCTCTCATCGACAATAACAACCTTGGAGACGAAACGCAACCGAAGCTAAAACACGAGGAGCATAATATAATAATTTGAAAAATCATCGACATATTTCTCTAATATGATAATAATCATCCGATTATCGCCGTTGGCTAACCCGGTTTCATTGGGTTCAGATGTGACGACAGCTGTTAGCGTTTCTGATTGGACAGCGTTTGTACACCTGGTCAGTCCTGTTCAATAATCGAGGATGTTCTTATCAGGTCTCCTGTTGCAACTCAAGAGGGTGGGTTTGGGTTTGGGTTTGGGTTTGGGTTTGGGTTTGGGGGGGGGGGGAAGAGAAGGGGTGTCAAACTTCATGTAGAAGATGCTGCTGCAGATGCAGCCCTACTTATTCCCTAATAGATCACAGGGGTACGGTTGCAGCAGCGGGGGGTGGGGAGTGCAAGCGTCATTTCGCAGCATAACAACCGCGAGTGACGTCTCTCCCAGGTCTCCGTAGGGGAGAGGATGGAGGGATGGAGGGATGGAGGGGAGGGGAGGAGGGGGGGTGTTGGGGGCAGTGCCACTCATCAGTGCGCAATTGCTTGCCAGTCCTCTGGGCCTCCTCACATCGGGAACAACAAACGATTTTATTTCTAACTCGTCTATTTCCTGTTTCCATCCAGGAGAATCAATATGGCTTATGCTCTCAATCAACATCCTGTTAAAATGCAATCTATCCGATGAATCACTTTATTGCTGTGGGACTGTCTGGGAATAACCGAGACCCTAATATCTAATTCGAACCAAAGTAAAACTGATGACTGGTTATTTCTGATTTAATATATCTGATTTTAAACTCTCGCATTGGATTTCGCTGTCATATTTTACCATCTCCAGAGGCCTTTTTAAAAATGTATAGGTTTTTTCATTATATACTATATTTAATCCAGATCAATATAGTAGTCTTGGGTTGTGTTCCAATTCCATTTTCCTCATCAGATTCTGCTATTCGACACTTTTGGATTAAAGTGTATGTATATTACGTGAGTGGGAGAGAGAACGTGGGTTAGAAAAGTAATGGATTTCCAATAAAATGATCATTTT
Organism: Nansenia antarctica; assembly: GCF_963989245.1. Classification (NCBI taxonomy): domain Eukaryota; kingdom Metazoa; phylum Chordata; class Actinopteri; order Argentiniformes; family Microstomatidae; genus Nansenia; species Nansenia antarctica. The sequence goes on along the minus strand of NC_137689.1, from coordinate 5,353,850 downwards.
CTTTCCAGTTGTATTAGCTGTGTTCAGAACACTCCTCCTCTAAGCATTCTGCAGTGAACCTTCACGAGAGTTGATAGATTTCAACATTACCATCGTTTAGTGGCAGGGATTGGATATGACACATTTGGATAAGCATCTGTTGGTGTTAGCGCTGGTAAGGCTGGATGACTGGGTTTAGAGGTGGCTGGTTACCTTGCAGTATTTGCTCTTCGTGACAGGTGGGGATTAGAGAAAAACCCTCCTTTGACGGAATGCTATAAAGTGTCTCTTAAAACATTAAAGGACTTGCATAGCAAGTGTTATTCTAAACGCTCGGCTGCTCCAGAACCAATGTGCAAAAACTCAACACAAGCCATGTTATGTTTTCATTTGTACAGTTACGTTACGGCTTAAGAATCTTATACAAGTAAAGTAAACATATCTATTGTGTACCACAAAACGTCTTTGAATGTGCATGCCAAATTTCAACAAAGAATACATATTTTTGTCTGGAGTTTTCTTCATCTATCACTAACCACTGACCTGATTTCTAATAAATGTTTATACGTGTTTCACTTTGAGACACACCGTCTTATCTACCCCGTTTACCGCTTTTGTTAGATGACTACACCAGCAAGTATTCATTCTCCTGTTCAAATTCAATCCATCCAATGTGTAGCAGTCTGCATACCAAACACATTTCAAATAAGACTGTACATTAACATTTTCTCTGAATTACACCTATTTAAAAAAGGAATTATCTCAATAACCAAACTATTCCATAAAAGTATGGAAAAAGCCATTATTGTTTATCAGTAATAGCTCACACATGTGTTGTCGAAGTTCGGAGAGATCTGTTCCCCGGCAGGCATTGTTGCGGACAGTGTAATGGATGAGCGTTACCATCACCAAGACCTCCTCCAGGCAAACTCTGGCATGACAAAAATGTCATAACCGCACAACAAGATGTGGAGGAGTATAAAGTCCAATTGGGTCTCTCTCTTTTTATCAACAGACGTGCCTCTCTACTTCACACTGAGGCAATATAACTTTGAATTTGTTATTCTGTTGGTGCCAAGCCAACGCTATCAAGGCAAAAAAGGGGGAATTACTTATAACCCACAGTATTCCATGTCATTATTATCACGGTGTTCCTAGGAAGTGCTATAAACATGGATCATAAACAATAAAGCCTACGAGGATCAATCTACTGACTGTCAAACAGTGAGCATTCCAGTGAATTCATGTCCAAGATAAGACCTATAGTCTCTCTATGGTTTTTTATATATTTACAACCCTTGGGAATGTAAACCATTTTAGCCATGGGAGGGAGCCGCATACCTTCAAAGTAACGTTGCTTGGACACAGATATTTGCTATTTTCTTTACATAGGGTAGCTATCAAGTCGCCTGTTGTTTGCCAATTGAGTGTAGTTTAAAAAAAAAAGCTTTCCAAAAGCTAAGAGCATTAGACCTACTTTCAGAATAACGGTGTCAAGCAGTTTCTAAGTATTTGCGCTAGATGGCGCACGAGACCGCGGAAAGTTTTAAAGACATTGAACGCTCCAAAATTTCTGTCTCCCTCTTTCGCTCTCTTAAACGCGTACACACACGCTCGATACGACACACACACACGCACACACACACACACACACACACACACACACACACACACACACACACACACACACACACACAGTAAAAACAAAGGGACAGGGCATGTAAGAAAACTCAACCAAGTAGCCTATTAGGTTAGATTGCACATTGCAGATAAGGCAGGTAGATAGATAGATAGATAGATAGATAGATAGATAGATAGATAGCCAGATAGAGAGAGATAGACCGATCGATCGATCGACCGAGAGAGAGAGGGAAAGAGAGAGAGAGAGAGAGAGAGAGAGAGAGAGAGAGAGAGAGAGAGAGAGAGCACTTTACGTCTGCAAAATGATAATAGCCCAATAAGCCAGAATCAAATCGAAACCATAACGCATTGATTAACATAAGGTTGCCGTTGTGCGCCAAAACTGCCACCTACTGTTTGGCACTTGTTTCCAACTATCTTTTTGACGCAATGTTTGCGACACTCCCATTCATAAACATGTTAAAATAGCAATCATTTCATGTAAAAATAACATAAACATTTGGTCATCAAACCTTAACTATGTTTACTTGGCGAACAGCTCTATTATGGCGCCGTGGAAGTGGTTCTTCGGCTAGAGCGCAAAATATTTCATAATTGAGGTATTTTTCGCGCTCCTGGATAATTGCGCCACCGCTCCATCTAGGGATTGGTTTTTAATCCGAATATTCATATTCATCCGTATATGCATCCTCGCCTTGTGGGGTTAACGGTCTAGGAGAGAGCTAGGGTATAGCTGAGCGTAAGGTCTCAAGTTTCCTATAAAGTCTTAATGAGTAGGCTAACATCAAACTTTTTTTTTTTTGCATTCGCTTATAATAACCCTGTCTGGTTTTTTGACAATTGAATTCACTGGTTAGTTTTTCACCGTTTTATGTGAGAAGGATACATTCCAATCACCATTTAGGCTACTGAACATACATGGGTTTGTGCCAATTAGATAAGAAAAACATGCGTGTTTATGGGATATCATCAAAGGTTAGTGGTGAATTTGAACGAATCTGTATTTTGTCTCTTTTGCTTCAGTACAAATGATGCCACAGCTTAAGTTATAGAGTGCATGTAGATATGACCAGACATACGAATGACATTTACTCTATTGGCAGTCCTATCCAGGGGATATAGGTGTCATGACAAAAATGTCCAACCCTGCGCATTTCTCATTAGTATACATTAGACGTTTTTTCTTTCTATAATTACCTCCACTGACCCCGTTCTTTGGTCCCTATTAGAAATGCAATTAACATAATAACACCGTTTTTTTATTCATGAAGAAAGAAGATAGAGTTACATCTCTTAAAGCTGCGGCGGAGTCTGATGCGTTCTTAGGATCCCCAACTTGACTAACCTACTTTTAAAACAGATCCCCGCTCCAAAACGAGCACATATCATCGCCACAACAACAGAACAAAAAAGTGATCAAACAAGACAAGTCTAGCAAAAAACAACAACATACCTTTTTACTGCCCAGTGTTAGTAAAGGAGACCATTCAACAGGACAGTGTCATCTGGGACGTTTCGGACCGACCCCTGCTGTGTAATTTACTTAAGCGATATTTCCCCTGTTACTCTTGCGACAGCTTCAGGATATCTTTTCAGCTTTCGAGCAAATAGATTAAATTATTGATGGTGGAAATTGCATGGTTGAGGTAATGGACTCCCATGGCTGCTGCGCGGCTCCTATGGAGATCATGGCTGGAAACAGAAGGGCTTGCATGCTAAACCCTGCACGATGAGAGACCTCTGGAGCTGGAATGACGACTGTACTGTATCCCAGTCGCAACTACAGTAACTTACTACACCATGACGTTGCAACATGTGACTCGCCGCTGGCTGACTGGTTACTGAACTGGGTTTGGAGAGAAGAGCCCTGTAGTGGAACCATGACGAGCCACTGGCCACTGATGTGCGTTTCTAGGCTATATACCTTGGTTGGTTTACAAATACTGTGGGGGAAAAAGCTGCGGGATAAGGAACGCATGCATTGGCCATGGATGGACGTCTCCTCCTCAATGTTTAATTGAAACCAGAGTTGATATTTCTTGCTATGTTACTGTATATAGGTTACACAGAAACGAGCACCAAAACAGAACTAGACTAGACAGTTACTTACATTCCTTGAAGTTGCAGTTACTTTGCAGTTCTCCAATATAATGATGCGCACATAATCTCACAATGTTGGATAAGGTGTGTAGACATGTTTAAATGACATTGTTACATCCATTACATCTCCGTTATCTTCAAAGCCAGGCATGCCACACTTTTGAGTTACCACTTAGTATGAATTCTTAAAAAAAAAAAAAAAAAAACGTTTTAACGCAATGCTTAAAAGCAATGTCTTAACACAGTTATGACAGGACCTTTCAGCCAATAGAATTCAGCAGCTTGCCTTGGACTACACACATCAAGCCTGCCTGTAGACATAGAAAATAAGCAAGCAAAATAACTTCAATAAAGCCAAACTTCAAATACAGTATGAATCATACCCTTATAATCAACTTCGAACTGACAGCAATTGACCAGATAATGGTGGAATTAACCTGTTCTCTCTAACTTTAAGAACCTAGGCTCCAGAATGATGAATGATGAAACAATTACAGTAAGTTAATAAGAAAACAAATACATTTCACAATAAAAGTCAGATAACGCCATAGGTATGTAGTACATCTGGGTAAAAGCACACTTTCTTTGTTGAATTTCCTGATTTATTTTCCTGAATATCTCATCTTACACCCACTTGATCCTGCAAGAAACAGGCAATTGATACTAGACTTTGGCTTTAGCGTAGTACATTGTAGAGCACAGAGTACATTGTTCGAGGGGAGGAGATGTTGTTTGGAGCAGTTAAAGGGATGGCGAGATAAGGAACTAAGAACTCCATCTCAGTCCCCCCCAGTTTGCACACAAGACTTAAAAATGAAGGAAAAAGGCTCATTATCCTTGTGCCTTGGACCTCCTCCAATGAGAGATTTATTCTGATGTGTTTGCTATATGGCTATCATGATTCTTCTCTGTACAAGTTAATGAGGTGGAGGGCTCTTAGTTGGCATCTAGCAGTATGGGAGTGGATGCTCGCACCTGCTCTGTGATGCACTCCATCTCCAACACACCCGGGGACATGCCAAGATGAATATAGCCCTCCCCGAAGGAACACAGGAGGTGAGGGCAAACTCTGGATGACAAACAGTTGCATCAGCAATCGCTGAGCGACATGACTCCAAAAAAATAAAAAAAATAAAGAACTTGCACACTGTGCATGGGGGGCTGTTCCAACCAGGTAATTCATAAATAAATCACTTGGCATCTCATTAGGAGTACAACAAAAACAACAACATGGTCCCTCATTTTCTGCAAATACAGCACAAAGCTCAAAGGTGGCATTTTTTCCAAGTGGGAAACTAAAGAGACTTAGCGTTTTTTTACGTACCGAGACTGTTTGTTTGAGGAGTTTAATTAGATGTTCAGTGAACTTTTAAGTTTAGGTTAGAAAGGTGTCTGATTTGCAACAGACATGTATAATAGACCCACCTATACTTTTTTTTAAATGAGGCCCATGAGTCATAGAGTGCTATTAGATTCCAGGCACTACAGAGTACTAAGAGCCACTGTCAATCTCTTTGTGCATGCATCAACATACTGTATACACACGCACAGACACTCAGGCAAACACACATCCAACCTCAAAACAAAT